>NC_133337.1:64592356-64664856 GCF_030506205.2 Paramisgurnus dabryanus | reverse complement strand
TTCGTCCAAATCGTAGCGGTGGCCTACGATAGTTTTCTGACAGTGTCAGAAATTCAGCATGATCAACGCACAGTGTGTTTGCTGCTACGACCTGCGTACTGGTATTTGTTTAACGCGAGCGCATGCTGTTGACGTTTCGCTAACGTGTGACGCAGCCGCCGAAGCTTCCGTGTCATCATCGTACAGTCTACATGCCTGTCGTACCCGGGTTTAAACGATCTATGACGCACAGTGTGATAAGGTAATGATCTTATAGGAGGGTAAAAATCCTGCAGTGTATTCCTGGCTTCACAGAAATCTCTGATACAGTGCCCGACTGCTGCCAATTGAGCCTCTTTAAAAGTGCTCCTGGCAGCGGTGGGATTCGAACCCACGCCCCCGAAGAGACTGGAGCCTTAATCCAGCGCCTTAGACCGCTCAGCCACGCTACCACTTAAAGGGCCTGCGTCGGTTGTCCAGAGCTCGCATATGCAGGCTGCATCGAGAATCAAGCCAGCTTCATTCAAGTTAACTGAACAATACATTCGCAAGTCACAAGCATATTACAGCAATTTTCCCATTAACTGAGAATAAGAGTCAACCTGATATTTGTTAGTATTCTGAAACAAGAAAGTATTTATAACGTACGCAGCCTACAAAGGCGACCCGCCGAAGCTGCAGCCTTCTGATTGAGAAACGGTCCACGTGAGACTTCCAAAGCGCGTAGATGGCCTGGCTGACTGCTGGCAATAGAGCCTCTTTAAAACCACTGCTGGCAGCGGTGGGATTCGAACCCACGCCCCCGGAGAGACTGGAGCCTAAATCCAGCGCCTTGGACCGCTCGGCCACGCTACCTCTTGGAGAAGGGCTCTCTGGTGCGTTTCGGTGTGGGTGCAGCTCCACGGACAGCCTCAGTTGATTTCGAGGATCTCGTCGGCGGGAGAGAAACACCTTTGAGGTCCTGCTGTGCTGAGTCATACTCCTGGAGATCCCAAATCCTACAGAGTTCTATCGTTTAGAAAGTACATCTGACACAACAAATGAAGCCATGGGGTTTGCTTAAACTCGAAAATTAGGTGAGATTCCCAAAGCTCCCACAGAAATCTAAAGGAAGCGCTTCTGACAAACCAATTAACATGTGGGATGTTCTTGCATGCCAAAACCACTTTATTCTCCCAATACTCTGAAGCCCGGGATACACTGCACGATTATTGGCTGTCCCAGACGAAAGATTGCCATCGTGAAACAATTGTCGCGATTTCAGTGATCGTGGCTCTTCATCGGTGGTCCTATGTCATACAATGAGAGAGGTTCAAAGACGGCCGTTTTTCCGGTCTTTCGTCCAAAGATAGCCTACGATAGTTTTCTGACAGTGTCAGAAATTCAGCATGATCAACGCACAGTGTGTTTGCTGCTACGACCTGCGTACTGGTATTTGTTTAACGCGAGCGCATGCTGTTGACGTTTCGCTAACGTGTGACGCAGCCGCCGAAGCTTCCGTGTCATCATCGTACAGTCTACATGCCTGTCGTACCCGGGTTTAAACGATCTATGACGCACAGTGTGATAAGGTAATGATCTTATAGGAGGGTAAAAATCCTGCAGTGTATTCCTGGCTTTACAGAAATCTCTGATACAGTGCCCGACTGCTGCCAATTGAGCCTCTTTAAAAGTGCTCCTGGCAGAGGTGGGATTCGAACCCACGCCCCCGAAGAGACTGGAGCCTTAATCCAGCGCCTTAGACCGCTCGGCCACGCTACCACTCAAAGGGTTTGCGTCGGGTGTCCGGAGCTCGCATATGCAGGCTGCATCGAGAATCAAGCCAGCTTCATTCAAGTTAACTGAACAATACATTCGCAAGTCACAAGCATATTACAGCAATTTTCCCATTACCTGAGAATAAGAGTCAACCTGATATTTGTTAGTATTCTGAAACAAGAAAGTATTTATAACTTACGCAGCCTACAAACGCGACCCCCCGAAGCTGCAGCCTTCTGATTGAGAAACGGTCCACGTGAGACTTCCAAAGCGCGTAGATGGCCTGGCTGACTGCTGGCAATAGAGCCTCTTTAAAACCACTGCTGGCAGCGGTGGGATTCGAACCCACGCCCCCGGAGAGACTGGAGCCTAAATCCAGCGCCTTGGACCGCTCGGCCACGCTACCTCTTGGAGAAGGGCTCTCTGGTGCGTTTCGGTGTGGGTGCAGCTCCACGGACAGCCTCAGTTGATTTCGAGGATCTTGTCAGCGGGAGAGAAACACCTTTGAGGTCCTGCTGTGCTGAGTCATACTCCTGGAGATCCCAAATCCTACAGAGTTCTATCGTTTAGAAAGTACATCTGACACAACAAATGAAGCCATGGGGTTTGCTTAAACTCGAAAATTAGGTGAGATTCCCAAAGCTCCCACAGAAATCTAAAGGAAGCGCTTCTGACAAACCAATTAACATGTGGGATGTTCTTGCATGCCAAAACCACTTTATTCTCCCAATACTCTGAAGCCCGGGATACACTGCACGATTATTGGCTGTCCCAGACGAAAGATTGCCATCGTGAAACAATCGTCGCGATTTCAGTGATCGTGGCTCTTCATCGGTGGTCCTATGTCGTACAATGAGAGAGGTTCAAAGACGGCCGTTTTCCCGGTCTTTCGTCCAAAGATAGCCTACGATAGTTTTCTGACAGTGTCAGAAATTCAGCATGATCAACGCACAGTGTGTTTGCTGCTACGACCTGCGTACTGGTATTTGTTTAACGCGAGCGCATGCTGTTGACTTTTCGCTAACGTGTGCTGCAGCCGCCGAAGCTTCCGTGTCATCATCGTACAGTCTACATGCCTGTCGTACCCGGGTTTAAACGATCTATGACGCACAGTGTGATAAGGTAATGATCTTATAGGAGGGCGAAAATCCTGCAGTGTATTCCTGGCTTTACAGAAATCTCTGATACAGTGCCCGACTGCTGCCAATTGAGCCTCTTTAAAAGTGTTCCTGGCAGCGGTGGGATTCGAACCCACGCCCCCGAAGAGACTGGAGCCTTAATCCAGCGCCTTAGACCGCTCGGCCACGCTACCACTCAAAGGGCTTGTGTCGGTTGTCCGGAGGACGCATATGCAGGCTGCATCGAGAATCAAGCCAGCTTCATTCAAGTTAACTGAACAATACATTCGCAAGTCACAAGCATATTACAGCAATTTTCCCATTAACTGAGAATAAGAGTCAACCTAAAATTTGTTAGTATTCTGAAACAAGAAAGTATTTATAATGTACGCAGCCTACAAACGCGACCCCCCGAAGCTGCAGCCTTCTGATTGAGAAACGGTCCACGTGAGACTTCCAAAGCGCGTAGATGGCCTGGCTGACTGCTGGCAATAGAGCCTCTTTAAAACCACTGCTGGCAGCGGTGGGATTCAAACCCACGCCCCCGGAGAGACTGGAGCCTAAATCCAGCGCCTTGGACCGCTCGGCCACGCTACCTCTTGGAGAAAGGCTCTCTGGTGCGTTTCGGTGTGGGTGCAGCTCCACGGACAGCCTCAGTTGATTTCGAGGATCTCGTCGGCGGGAGAGAAACACCTTTGAGGTCCTGCTGTGCTGAGTCATACTCCTGGAGATCCCAAATCCTACAGAGTTCTATCGTTTAGAAAGTACATCTGACACAACAAATGAAGCCATGGGGTTTGCTTAAACTCGAAAATTAGGTGAGATTCCCAAAGCTCCCACAGAAATCTAAAGGAAGCGCTTCTGACAAACCAATTAACATGTGGGATGTTCTTGCATGCCAAAACCACTTTATTCTCCCAATACTCTGAAGCCCGGGATACACTGCACGATTATTGGCTGTCCCAGACGAAAGATTGCCATCGTGAAACAATCGTCGCGATTTCAGTGATCGTGGCTCTTCATCGGTGGTCCTATGTCGTACAATGAGAGAGGTTCAAAGACGGCCGTTTTCCCGGTCTTTCGTCCAAAGATAGCCTACGATAGTTTTCTGACAGTGTCAGAAATTCAGCATGATCAACGCACAGTGTGTTTGCTGCTACGACCTGCGTACTGGTATTTGTTTAACGCGAGCGCATGCTGTTGACGTTTCGCTAACATGTGACACAGCCGCCGAAGCTTCCGTGTCATCATCGTACAGTCTACATGCCTGTCGTACCCGGGTTTAAACGATCTATGACGAAAAGTGTGATAAGGTAATGATCTTATAGGAGGGTAAAAATCCTGCAGTGTATTCCTGGCTTTACAGAAATCTCTGATACAGTGCCCGACTGCTGCCAATTGAGCCTCTTTAAAAGTGCTCCTGGCAGCGGTGGGATTCGAACACACGCCCCCGAAGAGACTGGAGCCTTAATCCAGCGCCTTAGACCGCTCGGCCACGCTACCACTTAAAGAGCCTGCGTCGGTTGTCCGGAGGACGCATATGCAGGCTGCATCGAGAATCAAGCCAGCTTCATTCAAGTTAACTGAACAATACATTCGCAAGTCACAAGCATATTACAGCAATTTTCCCATTAACTGAGAATAAGAGTCAACCTGATATTTGTTAGTATTCTGAAACAAGAAAGTATTTATAACGTACGCAGCCTACAAACGCGACCCCCCGAAGCTGCAGCCTTCTGATTGAGAAACGGTCCACGTGAGACTTCCAAAGCGCGTAGATGGCCTGGCTGACTGCTGGCAATAGAGCCTCTTTAAAACCACTGCTTGCAGCGGTGGGATTCGAACCCACGCCCCCGGAGAGACTGGAGCCTAAATCCAGCGCCTTGGACCGCTCGGCCACGCTACCTCTTGGAGAAGGGCTCTCTGGTGCGTTTCGGTGTGGGTGCAGCTCCACGGACAGCCTCAGTTGATTTCGAGGATCTCGTCGGCGGGAGAGAAACACCTTTGAGGTCCTGCTGTGCTGAGTCATACTCCTGGAGATCCCAAATCCTACAGACTTCTATCGTTTAGAAAGTACATCTGACACAACAAATGAAGCCATGGGGTTTGCTTAAACTCGAAAATTAGGTGAGATTCCCAAAGCTCCCACAGAAATCTAAAGGAAGCGCTTCTGACAAACCAATTAACATGTGGGATGTTCTTGCATGCCAAAACCACTTTATTCTCCCAATACTCTGAAGCCCGGGATACACTGCACGATTATTGGCTGTCCCAGACGAAAGATTGCCATCGTGAAACAATCGTCGCGATTTCAGTGATCGTGGCTCTTCATCGGTGGTCCTATGTCGTACAATGAGAGAGGTTCAAAGACGGCCGTTTTCCCGGTCTTTCGTCCAAAAATAGCCTACGATAGTTTTCTGACAGTGTCAGAAATTCAGCATGATCAACGCACAGTGTGTTTGCTGCTACGACCTGCGTACTGGTATCTGTTTAACGCGAGCGCATGCTGTTGACGTTTCGCTAACGTGTGACGCAGCCGCCGAAGCTTCCGTGTCATCATCGTACAGTCTACATGCCTGTCGTACCCGGGTTTAAACGATCTATAACGCACAGTGTGATAAGGTAATGATCTTATAGGAGGGCAAAAATCCTGCAGTGTATTCCTGGCTTTACAGAAATCTCTGATACACTGCCCGACTGCTGCCAATTGAGCCTCTTTAAAAGTGCTCCTGGCAGCGGTGGGATTCGAACCCACGCCCCCGAAGAGACTGGAGCCTTAATCCAGCGCCTTAGACCGCTCGGCCACACTACCACTTAAAGGGCTTGCGTCGGTTGTCCGGAGCTCGCATATGCAGGCTGCATCGAGAATCAAGCCAGCTTCATTCAAGTTAACTGAACAATACATTCGCAAGTCACAAGCATATTACAGCAATTTTCCCATTAACTGAGAATAAGAGTCAACCTGATATTTGTTAGTATTCTGAAACAAGAAAGTATTTATAATGTACGCAGCCTACAAACGCGACCCCCCGAAGCTGCAGCCTTCTGATTGAGAAACGGTCCACGTGAGACTTCCAAAGCGCGTAGATGGCCTGGCTGACTGCTGGCAATAGAGCCTCTTTAAAACCACTGCTGGCAGCGGTGGGATTCAAACCCACGCCCCCGGAGAGACTGGAGCCTAAATCCAGCGCCTTGGACCGCTCGGCCACGCTACCTCTTGGAGAAGGGCTCTCTGGTGCGTTTCGGTGTGGGTGCAGCTCCACGGACAGCCTCAGTTGATTTCGAGGATCTCGTCGGCGGGAGAGAAACACCTTTGAGGTCCTGCTGTGCTGAGTCATACTCCTGGAGGTCCCAAATCCTACAGACTTCTATCGTTTAGAAAGTACATCTGACACAACAAATGAAGCCATGGGGTTTGCTTAAACTCGAAAATTAGGTGAGATTCCCAAAGCTCCCACAGAAATCTAAAGGAAGCGCTTCTGACAAACCAATTAACATGTGGGATGTTCTTGCATGCCAAAACCACTTTATTCTCCCAATACTCTGAAGCCCGGGATACACTGCACGATTATTGGCTGTCCCAGACGAAAGATTGCCATCGTGAAACAATCGTCGCGATTTCAGTGATCGTGGCTCTTCATCGGTGGTCCTATGTCGGTCAATGAGAGAGGTTCAAAGACGGCCGTTTTCCCGATCTTTCGTCCAAAGATAGCCTACGATAGTTTTCTGACAGTGTCAGAAATTCAGCATGATCAACGCACAGTGTGTTTGCTGCTACGACCTGCGTACTGGTATTTGTTTAACGCGAGCGCATGCTGTTGACGTTTCGCTAACGTGTGACGCAGCCGCCGAAGCTTCCGTGTCATCATCGTACAGTCTACATGCCTGTCGTACCCGGGTTTAAACGATCTATGACGCACAGTGTGATAAGGTAATGATCTTATAGGAGGGTAAAAATCCTGCAGTGTATTCCTGGCTTTACAGAAATCTCTGATACAGTGCCCGACTGCTGCCAATTGAGCCTCTTTAAAAGTGCTCCTGGCAGCGGTGGGATTCGAACACACGCCCCCGAAGAGACTGGAGCCTTAATCCAGCACCTTAGACCGCTCGGCCACGCTACCACTTAATTGGCTTGCGTCGGTTGTCCGGAGCTCGCATATGCAGGCTGCATCGAGAATCAAGCCAGCTTCATTCAAGTTAACTGAACAATACATTCGCAAGTCACAAGCATATTACAGCAATTTTCCCATTAACTGAGAATAAGAGTCAACCTGATATTTGTTAGTATTCTGAAACAAGAAAGTATTTATAACGTACGCAGCCTACAAACGCGACCCCCCGAAGCTGCAGCCTTCTGATTGAGAAACGGTCCACGTGAGACTTCCAAAGCGCGTAGATGGCCTGGCTGACTGCTGGCAATAGAGCCTCTTTAAAACCACTGCTTGCAGCGGTGGGATTCGAACCCACGCCCCCGGAGAGACTGGAGCCTAAATCCAGCGCCTTGGACCGCTCGGCCACGCTACCTCTTGGAGAAGGGCTCTCTGGTGCGTTTCGGTGTGGGTGCAGCTCCACGGACAGCCTCAGTTGATTTCGAGGATCTCGTCGGCGGGAGAGAAACACCTTTGAGGTCCTGCTGTGCTGAGTCATACTCCTGGAGATCCCAAATCCTACAGAGTTCTATCGTTTAGAAAGTACATCTGACACAACAAATGAAGCCATGGGGTTTGCTTAAACTCGAAAATTAGGTGAGATTCCCAAAGCTCCCACAGAAATCTAAAGGAAGCGCTTCTGACAAACCAATTAACATGTGGGATGTTCTTGCATGCCAAAACCACTTTATTCTCCCAATACTCTGAAGCCCGGGATACACTGCACGATTATTGGCTGTCCCAGACGAAAGATTGCCATCGTGAAACAATCGTCGCGATTTCAGTGATCGTGGCTCTTCATCGGTGGTCCTATGTCGTACAATGAGAGAGGTTCAAAGACGGCCGTTTTCCCGGTCGTTCGTCCAAAGATAGCCTACGATAGTTTTCTGACAGTGTCAGAAATTCAGCATGATCAACGCACAGTGTGTTTGCTGCTACGACCTGCGTACTGGTATTTGTTTAACGCGAGCGCATGCTGTTGACGTTTCGCTAACGTGTGACGCAGCCGCCGAAGCTTCCGTGTCATCATCGTACAGTCTACATGCCTGTCGTACCCGGGTTTAAACGATCTATGACGCACAGTGTGATAAGGTAATGATCTTATAGGAGGGCGAAAATCCTGCAGTGTATTCCTGGCTTTACAGAAATCTCTGATACAGTGCCCGACTGCTGCCAATTGAGCCTCTTTAAAAGTGCTCCTGGCAGCAGTGGGATTCGAACCCACGCCCCCGAAGAGACTGGAGCCTTAATCCAGCGCCTTAGACCGCTCGGCCACACTACCACTTAAAGGGCTTGAATCGGTTGTCCGGAGGTCGCATATGCAGGCTGCATTGAGAATCAAGCCAGCTTCATTCAAGTTAACTGAACAATACATTCGCAAGTCACAAGCATATTACAGCAATTTTCCCATTAACTGAGAATAAGAGTCAACCTGATATTTGTTAGTATTCTGAAACAAGAAAGTATTTATAACGTACGCAGCCTACAAACGCGACCCCCCGAAGCTGCAGCCTTCTGATTGAGAAACGGTCCACGTGAGACTTCCAAAGCGCGTAGATGGCCTGGCTGACTGCTGGCAATAGAGCCTCTTTAAAACCACTGCTGGCAGCGGTGGGATTCGAACCCACGCCCCCGGAGAGACTGGAGCCTACATCCAGCGCCTTGGACCGCTCGGCCACGCTACCTCTTGGAGAAGGGCTCTCTGGTGCGTTTCGGTGTGGGTGCAGCTCTACGTACAGCCTCAGTTGATTTCGAGGATCTCGTCGGTGGGAGAGAAACACCTTTGAGGTCCTGCTGTGCTGAGTCATACTCATGGAGATCCCAAATCCTACAGAGTTCTATCGTTTAGAAAGTACATCTGACACAACAAATGAAGCCATGGGGTTTGCTTAAACTCGAAAATTAGGTGAGATTCCCAAAGCTCCCACAGAAATCTAAAGGAAGCGCTTCTGACAAACCAATTAACATGTGGGATGTTCTTGCATGCCAAAATCACTTTATTCTCCCAATACTCTGAAGCCCGGGATACACTGCACGATTATTGGCTGTCCCAGACGAAAGATTGCCATCGTGAAACAATCGTCGCGATTTCAGTGATCGTGGCTCTTCATCGGTGGTCCTATGTCGTACAATGAGAGAGGTTCAAAGACGGCCGTTTTCCCGGTCGTTCGTCCAAAGATAGCCTACGATAGTTTTCTGACAGTGTCAGAAATTCAGCATGATCAACGCACAGTGTGTTTGCTGCTACGACCTGCGTACTGGTATTTGTTTAACGCGAGCGCATGCTGTTGACGTTTCGCTAACGTGTGACGCAGCCGCCGAAGCTTCCGTGTCATCATCGTACAGTCTACATGCCTGTCGTACCCGGGTTTAAACGATCTATGACGCACAGTGTGATAAGGTAATGATCTTATAGGAGGGCAAAATTCCTGCAGTGTATTCCTGGCTTTACAGAAATCTCTGATACAGTGCCCGACTGCTGCCAATTGAGCCTCTTTAAAAGTGCTCCTGGCAGCGGTGGGATTTGAACCTACGCCCCCGAAGAGACTGGAGCCTTAATCCAGCGCCTTGGACCGCTCAGCCACGCTACCTCTTGGAGAAGGGCTCTCTGGTGCGTTTCGGTGTGGGTGCAGCTCCACGGACAGCCTCAGTTGATTTCGAGGATCTCGTCGGCGGGAGAGAAACACCTTTGAGGTCCTGCTGTGCTGAGTCATACTCCTGGAGATCCCAAATCCTACAGAGTTCTATCGTTTAGAAAGTACATCTGACACAACAAATGAAGCCATGGGGTTTGCTTAAACTCGAAAATTAGGTGAGATTCCCAAAGCTCCCACAGAAATCTAAAGGAAGCGCTTCTGACAAACCAATTAACATGTGGGATGTTCTTGCATGCCAAAACCACTTTATTCTCCCAATACTCTGAAGCCCGGGATACACTGCACGATTATTGGCTGTCCCAGACGAAAGATTGCCATCGTGAAACAATCGTCGCGATTTCAGTGATCGTGGCTCTTCATCGGTGGTCCTATGTCATACAATGAGAGATGTTCAAAGACGGCCGTTTTTCCGGTCTTTCGTCCAAATCGTAGCGGTGGCCTACGATAGTTTTCTGACAGTGTCAGAAATTCAGCATGATCAACGCACAGTGTGTTTGCTGCTACGACCTGCGTACTGGTATTTGTTTAACGCGAGCGCATGCTGTTGACGTTTCGCTAACGTGTGACGCAGCCGCCGAAGCTTCCGTGTCATCATCGTACAGTCTACATGCCTGTCGTACCCGGGTTTAAACGATCTATGACGCACAGTGTGATAAGGTAATGATCTTATAGGAGGGTAAAAATCCTGCAGTGTATTCCTGGCTTCACAGAAATCTCTGATACAGTGCCCGACTGCTGCCAATTGAGCCTCTTTAAAAGTGCTCCTGGCAGCGGTGGGATTCGAACCCACGCCCCCGAAGAGACTGGAGCCTTAATCCAGCGCCTTAGACCGCTCGGCCACGCTACCACTTAAAGGACTTGCGTCGGTTGTCCAGAGCTCGCATATGCAGGCTGCATCGAGAATCAAGCCAGCTTCATTCAAGTTAACTGAACAATACATTCGCAAGTCACAAGCATATTACAGCAATTTTCCCATTAACTGAGAATAAGAGTCAACCTGATATTTGTTAGTATTCTGAAACAAGAAAGTATTTATAACGTACGCAGCCTACAAAGGCGACCCGCCGAAGCTGCAGCCTTCTGATTGAGAAACGGTCCACGTGAGACTTCCAAAGCGCGTAGATGGCCTGGCTGACTGCTGGCAATAGAGCCTCTTTAAAACCACTGCTGGCAGCGGTGGGATTCGAACCCACGCCCCCGGAGAGACTGGAGCCTAAATCCAGCGCCTTGGACCGCTCGGCCACGCTACCTCTTGGAGAAGGGCTCTCTGGTGCGTTTCGGTGTGGGTGCAGCTCCACGGACAGCCTCAGTTGATTTCGAGGATCTCGTCGGCGGGAGAGAAACACCTTTGAGGTCCTGCTGTGCTGAGTCATACTCCTGGAGATCCCAAATCCTACAGAGTTCTATCGTTTAGAAAGTACATCTGACACAACAAATGAAGCCATGGGGTTTGCTTAAACTCGAAAATTAGGTGAGATTCCCAAAGCTCCCACAGAAATCTAAAGGAAGCGCTTCTGACAAACCAATTAACATGTGGGATGTTCTTGCATGCCAAAACCACTTTATTCTCCCAATACTCTGAAGCCCGGGATACACTGCACGATTATTGGCTGTCCCAGACGAAAGATTGCCATCGTGAAACAATTGTCGCGATTTCAGTGATCGTGGCTCTTCATCGGTGGTCCTATGTCATACAATGAGAGAGGTTCAAAGACGGCCGTTTTTCCGGTCTTTCGTCCAAAGATAGCCTACGATAGTTTTCTGACAGTGTCAGAAATTCAGCATGATCAACGCACAGTGTGTTTGCTGCTACGACCTGCGTACTGGTATTTGTTTAACGCGAGCGCATGCTGTTGACGTTTCGCTAACGTGTGACGCAGCCGCCGAAGCTTCCGTGTCATCATCGTACAGTCTACATGCCTGTCGTACCCGGGTTTAAACGATCTATGACGCACAGTGTGATAAGGTAATGATCTTATAGGAGGGTAAAAATCCTGCAGTGTATTCCTGGCTTTACAGAAATCTCTGATACAGTGCCCGACTGCTGCCAATTGAGCCTCTTTAAAAGTGCGATTCGAACCCACGCCCCCGAAGAGACTGGAGCCTTAATCCAGCGCCTTAGACCGCTCGGCCACGCTACCACTCAAAGGGCTTGTGTCGGTTGTCCGGAGGACGCATATGCAGGCTGCATCGAGAATCAAGCCAGCTTCATTCAAGTTAACTGAACAATACATTCGCAAGTCACAAGCATATTACAGCAATTTTCCCATTAACTGAGAATAAGAGTCAACCTGATATTTGTTAGTATTCTGAAACAAGAAAGTATTTATAACGTATGCAGCCTACAAACGCGACCCGCCGAAGCTGCAGCCTTCTGATTGAGAAACGGTCCACGTGAGACTTCCAAAGCGCGTAGATGGCCTGGCTGACTGCTGGCAATAGAGCCTCTTTAAAACCACTGCTGGCAGCGGTGGGATTCGAACCCACGCCCCCGGAGAGACTGGAGCCTAAATCCAGCGCCTTGGACCGCTCGGCCACGCTACCTCTTGGAGAAGGGCTCTCTGGTGCGTTTCGGTGTGGGTGCAGCTCCACGGACAGCCTCAGTTGATTTCGAGGATCTCGTCGGCGGGAGAGAAACACCTTTGAGGTCCTGCTGTGCTGAGTCATACTCCTGGAGATCCCAAATCCTACAGAGTTCTATCGTTTAGAAAGTACATCTGACACAACAAATGAAGCCATGGGGTTTGCTTAAACTCGAAAATTAGGTGAGATTCCCAAAGCTCCCACAGAAATCTAAAGGAAGCGCTTCTGACAAACCAATTAACATGTGGGATGTTCTTGCATGCCAAAACCACTTTATTCTCCCAATACTCTCAAGCCCGGGATACACTGCACTATTATTGGCTGTCCCAGACGAAAGATTGCCATCGTGAAACAATCGTCGCGATTTCAGTGATCGTGGCTCTTCATCGGTGGTCCTATGTCGTACAATGAGAGAGGTTCAAAGACGGCCGTTTTCCCGGTCTTTCGTCCAAAGATAGCCTACGATAGTTTTCTGACAGTGTCAGAAATTCAGCATGATCAATGCACAGTGTGTTTGCTGCTACGACCTGCGTACTGGTATTTGTTTAACGCGAGCGCATGCTGTTGACGTTTCGCTAACGTGTGACGCAGCCGCCGAAGCTTCCGTGTCATCATCGTACAGTCTACATGCCTGTCGTACCCGGGTTTAAACGATCTATGACGCACAGTGTGATAAGGTAATGATCTTATAGGAGGGCAAAAATCCTGCAGTGTATTCCTGGCTTTACAGAAATCTCTGATACAGTGCCCGACTGCTGCCAATTGAGCCTCTTTAAAAGTGCTCCTGGCAGAGGTGGGATTCGAACCCACGCCCCCGAAGAGACTGGAGCCTTAATCCAGCGCCTTAGACCGCTCGGCCACGCTACCACTCAAAGGGCTTGCGTCGGGTGTCCGGAGCTCGCATATGCAGGCTGCATCGAGAATCAAGCCAGCTTCATTCAAGTTAACTGAACAATACATTCGCAAGTCACAAGCATATTACAGCAATTTTCCCATTACCTGAGAATAAGAGTCAACCTGATATTTGTTAGTATTCTGAAACAAGAAAGTATTTATAACGTACGCAGCCTACAAACGCGACCCCCCGAAGCTGCAGCCTTCTGATTGAGAAACGGTCCACGTGAGACTTCCAAAGCGCGTAGATGGCCTGGCTGACTGCTGGCAATAGAGCCTCTTTAAAACCACTGCTGGCAGCGGTGGGATTCGAACCCACGCCCCCGGAGAGACTGGAGCCTAAATCCAGCGCCTTGGACCGCTCGGCCACGCTACCTCTTGGAGAAGGGCTCTCTGGTGCGTTTCGGTGTGGGTGCAGCTCCACGGACAGCCTCAGTTGATTTCGAGGATCTTGTCGGCGGGAGAGAAACACCTTTGAGGTCCTGCTGTGCTGAGTCATACTCCTGGAGATCCCAAATCCTACAGAGTTCTATCGTTTAGAAAGTACATCTGACACAACAAATGAAGCCATGGGGTTTGCTTAAACTCGAAAATTAGGTGAGATTCCCAAAGCTCCCACAGAAATCTAAAGGAAGCGCTTCTGACAAACCAATTAACATGTGGGATGTTCTTGCATGCCAAAACCACTTTATTCTCCCAATACTCTGAAGCCCGGGATACACTGCACGATTATTGGCTGTCCCAGACGAAAGATTGCCATCGTGAAACAATCGTCGCGATTTCAGTGATCGTGGCTCTTCATCGGTGGTCCTATGTCGTACAATGAGAGAGGTTCAAAGACGGCCGTTTTCCCGGTCTTTCGTCCAAAGATAGCCTACGATAGTTTTCTGACAGTGTCAGAAATTCAGCATGATCAACGCACAGTGTGTTTGCTGCTACGACCTGCGTACTGGTATTTGTTTAACGCGAGCGCATGCTGTTGACTTTTCGCTAACGTGTGACGCAGCCGCCGAAGCTTCCGTGTCATCATCGTACAGTCTACATGCCTGTCGTACCCGGGTTTAAACGATCTATGACGCACAGTGTGATAAGGTAATGATCTTATAGGAGGGCGAAAATCCTGCAGTGTATTCCTGGCTTTACAGAAATCTCTGATACAGTGCCCGACTGCTGCCAATTGAGCCTCTTTAAAAGTGTTCCTGGCAGCGGTGGGATTCGAACCCACGCCCCCGAAGAGACTGGAGCCTTAATCCAGCGCCTTAGACCGCTCGGCCACGCTACCACTCAAAGGGCTTGTGTCGGTTGTCCGGAGGACGCATATGCAGGCTGCATCGAGAATCAAGCCAGCTTCATTCAAGTTAACTGAACAATACATTCGCAAGTCACAAGCATATTACAGCAATTTTCCCATTAACTGAGAATAAGAGTCAACCTAAAATTTGTTAGTATTCTGAAACAAGAAAGTATTTATAATGTACGCAGCCTACAAACGCGACCCCCCGAAGCTGCAGCCTTCTGATTGAGAAACGGTCCACGTGAGACTTCCAAAGCGCGTAGATGGCCTGGCTGACTGCTGGCAATAGAGCCTCTTTAAAACCACTGCTGGCAGCGGTGGGATTCAAACCCACGCCCCCGGAGAGACTGGAGCCTAAATCCAGCGCCTTGGACCGCTCGGCCACGCTACCTCTTGGAGAAGGGCTCTCTGGTGCGTTTCGGTGTGGGTGCAGCTCCACGGACAGCCTCAGTTGATTTCGAGGATCTCGTCGGCGGGAGAGAAACACCTTTGAGGTCCTGCTGTGCTGAGTCATACTCCTGGAGATCCCAAATCCTACAGACTTCTATCGTTTAGAAAGTACATCTGACACAACAAATGAAGCCATGGGGTTTGCTTAAACTCGAAAATTAGGTGAGATTCCCAAAGCTCCCACAGAAATCTAAAGGAAGCGCTTCTGACAAACCAATTAACATGTGGGATGTTCTTGCATGCCAAAACCACTTTATTCTCCCAATACTCTGAAGCCCGGGATACACTGCACGATTATTGGCTGTCCCAGACGAAAGATTGCCATCGTGAAACAATCGTCGCGATTTCAGTGATCGTGGCTCTTCATCGGTGGTCCTATGTCGTACAATGAGAGAGGTTCAAAGACGGCCGTTTTCCCGGTCTTTCGTCCAAAAATAGCCTACGATAGTTTTCTGACAGTGTCAGAAATTCAGCATGATCAACGCACAGTGTGTTTGCTGCTACGACCTGCGTACTGGTATCTGTTTAACGCGAGCGCATGCTGTTGACGTTTCGCTAACGTGTGACGCAGCCGCCGAAGCTTCCGTGTCATCATCGTACAGTCTACATGCCTGTCGTACCCGGGTTTAAACGATCTATAACGCACAGTGTGATAAGGTAATGATCTTATAGGAGGGCAAAAATCCTGCAGTGTATTCCTGGCTTTACAGAAATCTCTGATACACTGCCCGACTGCTGCCAATTGAGCCTCTTTAAAAGTGCTCCTGGCAGCGGTGGGATTCGAACCCACGCCCCCGAAGAGACTGGAGCCTTAATCCAGCGCCTTAGACCGCTCGGCCACACTACCACTTAAAGGGCTTGCGTCGGTTGTCCGGAGCTCGCATATGCAGGCTGCATCGAGAATCAAGCCAGCTTCATTCAAGTTAACTGAACAATACATTCGCAAGTCACAAGCATATTACAGCAATTTTCCCATTAACTGAGAATAAGAGTCAACCTGATATTTGTTAGTATTCTGAAACAAGAAAGTATTTATAATGTACGCAGCCTACAAACGCGACCCCCCGAAGCTGCAGCCTTCTGATTGAGAAACGGTCCACGTGAGACTTCCAAAGCGCGTAGATGGCCTGGCTGACTGCTGGCAATAGAGCCTCTTTAAAACCACTGCTGGCAGCGGTGGGATTCAAACCCACGCCCCCGGAGAGACTGGAGCCTAAATCCAGCGCCTTGGACCGCTCGGCCACGCTACCTCTTGGAGAAGGGCTCTCTGGTGCGTTTCGGTGTGGGTGCAGCTCCACGGACAGCCTCAGTTGATTTCGAGGATCTCGTCGGCGGGAGAGAAACACCTTTGAGGTCCTGCTGTGCTGAGTCATACTCCTGGAGGTCCCAAATCCTACAGACTTCTATCGTTTAGAAAGTACATCTGACACAACAAATGAAGCCATGGGGTTTGCTTAAACTCGAAAATTAGGTGAGATTCCCAAAGCTCCCACAGAAATCTAAAGGAAGCGCTTCTGACAAACCAATTAACATGTGGGATGTTCTTGCATGCCAAAACCACTTTATTCTCCCAATACTCTGAAGCCCGGGATACACTGCACGATTATTGGCTGTCCCAGACGAAAGATTGCCATCGTGAAACAATCGTCGCGATTTCAGTGATCGTGGCTCTTCATCGGTGGTCCTATGTCGGTCAATGAGAGAGGTTCAAAGACGGCCGTTTTCCCGGTCTTTCGTCCAAAGATAGCCTACGATAGTTTTCTGACAGTGTCAGAAATTCAGCATGATCAACGCACAGTGTGTTTGCTGCTACGACCTGCGTACTGGTATTTGTTTAACGCGAGCGCATGCTGTTGACGTTTCGCTAACGTGTGACGCAGCCGCCGAAGCTTCCGTGTCATCATCGTACAGTCTACATGCCTGTCGTACCCGGGTTTAAACGATCTATGACGCACAGTGTGATAAGGTAATGATCTTATAGGAGGGTAAAAATCCTGCAGTGTATTCCTGGCTTTACAGAAATCTCTGATACAGTGCCCGACTGCTGCCAATTGAGCCTCTTTAAAAGTGCTCCTGGCAGCGGTGGGATTCGAACACACGCCCCCGAAGAGACTGGAGCCTTAATCCAGCACCTTAGACCGCTCGGCCACGCTACCACTTAATTGGCTTGCGTCGGTTGTCCGGAGCTCGCATATGCAGGCTGCATCGAGAATCAAGCCAGCTTCATTCAAGTTAACTGAACAATACATTCGCAAGTCACAAGCATATTACAGCAATTTTCCCATTAACTGAGAATAAGAGTCAACCTGATATTTGTTAGTATTCTGAAACAAGAAAGTATTTATAACGTACGCAGCCTACAAACGCGACCCCCCGAAGCTGCAGCCTTCTGATTGAGAAACGGTCCACGTGAGACTTCCAAAGCGCGTAGATGGCCTGGCTGACTGCTGGCAATAGAGCCTCTTTAAAACCACTGCTTGCAGCGGTGGGATTCGAACCCACGCCCCCGGAGAGACTGGAGCCTAAATCCAGCGCCTTGGACCGCTCGGCCACGCTACCTCTTGGAGAAGGGCTCTCTGGTGCGTTTCGGTGTGGGTGCAGCTCCACGGACAGCCTCAGTTGATTTCGAGGATCTCGTCGGCGGGAGAGAAACACCTTTGAGGTCCTGCTGTGCTGAGTCATACTCCTGGAGATCCCAAATCCTACAGAGTTCTATCGTTTAGAAAGTACATCTGACACAACAAATGAAGCCATGGGGTTTGCTTAAACTCGAAAATTAGGTGAGATTCCCAAAGCTCCCACAGAAATCTAAAGGAAGCGCTTCTGACAAACCAATTAACATGTGGGATGTTCTTGCATGCCAAAACCACTTTATTCTCCCAATACTCTGAAGCCCGGGATACACTGCACGATTATTGGCTGTCCCAGACGAAAGATTGCCATCGTGAAACAATCGTCGCGATTTCAGTGATCGTGGCTCTTCATCGGTGGTCCTATGTCGTACAATGAGAGAGGTTCAAAGACGGCCGTTTTCCCGGTCGTTCGTCCAAAGATAGCCTACGATAGTTTTCTGACAGTGTCAGAAATTCAGCATGATCAACGCACAGTGTGTTTGCTGCTACGACCTGCGTACTGGTATTTGTTTAACGCGAGCGCATGCTGTTGACGTTTCGCTAACGTGTGACGCAGCCGCCGAAGCTTCCGTGTCATCATCGTACAGTCTACATGCCTGTCGTACCCGGGTTTAAACGATCTATGACGCACAGTGTGATAAGGTAATGATCTTATAGGAGGGCGAAAATCCTGCAGTGTATTCCTGGCTTTACAGAAATCTCTGATACAGTGCCCGACTGCTGCCAATTGAGCCTCTTTAAAAGTGCTCCTGGCAGCAGTGGGATTTGAACCCACGCCCCCGAAGAGACTGGAGCCTTAATCCAGCGCCTTAGACCGCTCGGCCACACTACCACTTAAAGGGCTTGAATCGGTTGTCCGGAGGTCGCATATGCAGGCTGCATTGAGAATCAAGCCAGCTTCATTCAAGTTAACTGAACAATACATTCGCAAGTCACAAGCATATTACAGCAATTTTCCCATTAACTGAGAATAAGAGTCAACCTGATATTTGTTAGTATTCTGAAACAAGAAAGTATTTATAACGTACGCAGCCTACAAACGCGACCCCCCGAAGCTGCAGCCTTCTGATTGAGAAACGGTCCACGTGAGACTTCCAAAGCGCGTAGATGGCCTGGCTGACTGCTGGCAATAGAGCCTCTTTAAAACCACTGCTGGCAGCGGTGGGATTCGAACCCACGCCCCCGGAGAGACTGGAGCCTACATCCAGCGCCTTGGACCGCTCGGCCACGCTACCTCTTGGAGAAGGGCTCTCTGGTGCGTTTCGGTGTGGGTGCAGCTCTACGTACAGCCTCAGTTGATTTCGAGGATCTCGTCGGTGGGAGAGAAACACCTTTGAGGTCCTGCTGTGCTGAGTCATACTCATGGAGATCCCAAATCCTACAGAGTTCTATCGTTTAGAAAGTACATCTGACACAACAAATGAAGCCATGGGGTTTGCTTAAACTCGAAAATTAGGTGAGATTCCCAAAGCTCCCACAGAAATCTAAAGGAAGCGCTTCTGACAAACCAATTAACATGTGGGATGTTCTTGCATGCCAAAATCACTTTATTCTCCCAATACTCTGAAGCCCGGGATACACTGCACGATTATTGGCTGTCCCAGACGAAAGATTGCCATCGTGAAACAATCGTCGCGATTTCAGTGATCGTGGCTCTTCATCGGTGGTCCTATGTCGTACAATGAGAGAGGTTCAAAGACGGCCGTTTTCCCGGTCGTTCGTCCAAAGATAGCCTACGATAGTTTTCTGACAGTGTCAGAAATTCAGCATGATCAACGCACAGTGTGTTTGCTGCTACGACCTGCGTACTGGTATTTGTTTAACGCGAGCGCATGCTGTTGACGTTTCGCTAACGTGTGACGCAGCCGCCGAAGCTTCCGTGTCATCATCGTACAGTCTACATGCCTGTCGTACCCGGGTTTAAACGATCTATGACGCACAGTGTGATAAGGTAATGATCTTATAGGAGGGCAAAATTCCTGCAGTGTATTCCTGGCTTTACAGAAATCTCTGATACAGTGCCCGACTGCTGCCAATTGAGCCTCTTTAAAAGTGCTCCTGGCAGCGGTGGGATTTGAACCTACGCCCCCGAAGAGACTGGAGCCTTAATCCAGCGCCTTGGACCGCTCAGCCACGCTACCTCTTGGAGAAGGGCTCTCTGGTGCGTTTCGGTGTGGGTGCAGCTCCACGGACAGCCTCAGTTGATTTCGAGGATCTCGTCGGCGGGAGAGAAACACCTTTGAGGTCCTGCTGTGCTGAGTCATACTCCTGGAGATCCCAAATCCTACAGAGTTCTATCGTTTAGAAAGTACATCTGACACAACAAATGAAGCCATGGGGTTTGCTTAAACTCGAAAATTAGGTGAGATTCCCAAAGCTCCCACAGAAATCTAAAGGAAGCGCTTCTGACAAACCAATTAACATGTGGGATGTTCTTGCATGCCAAAACCACTTTATTCTCCCAATACTCTGAAGCCCGGGATACACTGCACGATTATTGGCTGTCCCAGACGAAAGATTGCCATCGTGAAATAATCGTCGCGATTTCAGTGATCGTGGCTCTTCATCGGTGGTCCTATGTCATACAATGAGAGATGTTCAAAGACGGCCGTTTTTCCGGTCTTTCGTCCAAATCGTAGCGGTGGCCTACGATAGTTTTCTGACAGTGTCAGAAATTCAGCATGATCAACGCACAGTGTGTTTGCTGCTACGACCTGCGTACTGGTATTTGTTTAACGCGAGCGCATGCTGTTGACGTTTCGCTAACGTGTGACGCAGCCGCCGAAGCTTCCGTGTCATCATCGTACAGTCTACATGCCTGTCGTACCCGGGTTTAAACGATCTATGACGCACAGTGTGATAAGGTAATGATCTTATAGGAGGGTAAAAATCCTGCAGTGTATTCCTGGCTTCACAGAAATCTCTGATACAGTGCCCGACTGCTGCCAATTGAGCCTCTTTAAAAGTGCTCCTGGCAGCGGTGGGATTCGAACCCACGCCCCCGAAGAGACTGGAGCCTTAATCCAGCGCCTTAGACCGCTCGGCCACGCTACCACTTAAAGGACTTGCGTCGGTTGTCCAGAGCTCGCATATGCAGGCTGCATCGAGAATCAAGCCAGCTTCATTCAAGTTAACTGAACAATACATTCGCAAGTCACAAGCATATTACAGCAATTTTCCCATTAACTGAGAATAAGAGTCAACCTGATATTTGTTAGTATTCTGAAACAAGAAAGTATTTATAACGTACGCAGCCTACAAAGGCGACCCGCCGAAGCTGCAGCCTTCTGATTGAGAAACGGTCCACGTGAGACTTCCAAAGCGCGTAGATGGCCTGGCTGACTGCTGGCAATAGAGCCTCTTTAAAACCACTGCTGGCAGCGGTGGGATTCGAACCCACGCCCCCGGAGAGACTGGAGCCTAAATCCAGCGCCTTGGACCGCTCGGCCACGCTACCTCTTGGAGAAGGGCTCTCTGGTGCGTTTCGGTGTGGGTGCAGCTCCACGGACAGCCTCAGTTGATTTCGAGGATCTCGTCGGCGGGAGAGAAACACCTTTGAGGTCCTGCTGTGCTGAGTCATACTCCTGGAGATCCCAAATCCTACAGAGTTCTATCGTTTAGAAAGTACATCTGACACAACAAATGAAGCCATGGGGTTTGCTTAAACTCGAAAATTAGGTGAGATTCCCAAAGCTCCCACAGAAATCTAAAGGAAGCGCTTCTGACAAACCAATTAACATGTGGGATGTTCTTGCATGCCAAAACCACTTTATTCTCCCAATACTCTGAAGCCCGGGATACACTGCACGATTATTGGCTGTCCCAGACGAAAGATTGCCATCGTGAAACAATTGTCGCGATTTCAGTGATCGTGGCTCTTCATCGGTGGTCCTATGTCATACAATGAGAGAGGTTCAAAGACGGCCGTTTTTCCGGTCTTTCGTCCAAAGATAGCCTACGATAGTTTTCTGACAGTGTCAGAAATTCAGCATGATCAACGCACAGTGTGTTTGCTGCTACGACCTGCGTACTGGTATTTGTTTAACGCGAGCGCATGCTGTTGACGTTTCGCTAACGTGTGACGCAGCCGCCGAAGCTTCCGTGTCATCATCGTACAGTCTACATGCCTGTCGTACCCGGGTTTAAACGATCTATGACGCACAGTGTGATAAGGTAATGATCTTATAGGAGGGTAAAAATCCTGCAGTGTATTCCTGGCTTTACAGAAATCTCTGATACAGTGCCCGACTGCTGCCAATTGAGCCTCTTTAAAAGTGCGATTCGAACCCACGCCCCCGAAGAGACTGGAGCCTTAATCCAGCGCCTTAGACCGCTCGGCCACGCTACCACTCAAAGGGCTTGTGTCGGTTGTCCGGAGGACGCATATGCAGGCTGCATCGAGAATCAAGCCAGCTTCATTCAAGTTAACTGAACAATACATTCGCAAGTCACAAGCATATTACAGCAATTTTCCCATTAACTGAGAATAAGAGTCAACCTGATATTTGTTAGTATTCTGAAACAAGAAAGTATTTATAACGTATGCAGCCTACAAACGCGACCCGCCGAAGCTGCAGCCTTCTGATTGAGAAACGGTCCACGTGAGACTTCCAAAGCGCGTAGATGGCCTGGCTGACTGCTGGCAATAGAGCCTCTTTAAAACCACTGCTGGCAGCGGTGGGATTCGAACCCACGCCCCCGGAGAGACTGGAGCCTAAATCCAGCGCCTTGGACCGCTCGGCCACGCTACCTCTTGGAGAAGGGCTCTCTGGTGCGTTTCGGTGTGGGTGCAGCTCCACGGACAGCCTCAGTTGATTTCGAGGATCTCGTCGGCGGGAGAGAAACACCTTTGAGGTCCTGCTGTGCTGAGTCATACTCCTGGAGATCCCAAATCCTACAGAGTTCTATCGTTTAGAAAGTACATCTGACACAACAAATGAAGCCATGGGGTTTGCTTAAACTCGAAAATTAGGTGAGATTCCCAAAGCTCCCACAGAAATCTAAAGGAAGCGCTTCTGACAAACCAATTAACATGTGGGATGTTCTTGCATGCCAAAACCACTTTATTCTCCCAATACTCTCAAGCCCGGGATACACTGCACTATTATTGGCTGTCCCAGACGAAAGATTGCCATCGTGAAACAATCGTCGCGATTTCAGTGATCGTGGCTCTTCATCGGTGGTCCTATGTCGTACAATGAGAGAGGTTCAAAGACGGCCGTTTTCCCGGTCTTTCGTCCAAAGATAGCCTACGATAGTTTTCTGACAGTGTCAGAAATTCAGCATGATCAATGCACAGTGTGTTTGCTGCTACGACCTGCGTACTGGTATTTGTTTAACGCGAGCGCATGCTGTTGACGTTTCGCTAACGTGTGACGCAGCCGCCGAAGCTTCCGTGTCATCATCGTACAGTCTACATGCCTGTCGTACCCGGGTTTAAACGATCTATGACGCACAGTGTGATAAGGTAATGATCTTATAGGAGGGCAAAAATCCTGCAGTGTATTCCTGGCTTTACAGAAATCTCTGATACAGTGCCCGACTGCTGCCAATTGAGCCTCTTTAAAAGTGCTCCTGGCAGAGGTGGGATTCGAACCCACGCCCCCGAAGAGACTGGAGCCTTAATCCAGCGCCTTAGACCGCTCGGCCACGCTACCACTCAAAGGGCTTGCGTCGGGTGTCCGGAGCTCGCATATGCAGGCTGCATCGAGAATCAAGCCAGCTTCATTCAAGTTAACTGAACAATACATTCGCAAGTCACAAGCATATTACAGCAATTTTCCCATTACCTGAGAATAAGAGTCAACCTGATATTTGTTAGTATTCTGAAACAAGAAAGTATTTATAACGTACGCAGCCTACAAACGCGACCCCCCGAAGCTGCAGCCTTCTGATTGAGAAACGGTCCACGTGAGACTTCCAAAGCGCGTAGATGGCCTGGCTGACTGCTGGCAATAGAGCCTCTTTAAAACCACTGCTGGCAGCGGTGGGATTCGAACCCACGCCCCCGGAGAGACTGGAGCCTAAATCCAGCGCCTTGGACCGCTCGGCCACGCTACCTCTTGGAGAAGGGCTCTCTGGTGCGTTTCGGTGTGGGTGCAGCTCCACGGACAGCCTCAGTTGATTTCGAGGATCTTGTCGGCGGGAGAGAAACACCTTTGAGGTCCTGCTGTGCTGAGTCATACTCCTGGAGATCCCAAATCCTACAGAGTTCTATCGTTTAGAAAGTACATCTGACACAACAAATGAAGCCATGGGGTTTGCTTAAACTCGAAAATTAGGTGAGATTCCCAAAGCTCCCACAGAAATCTAAAGGAAGCGCTTCTGACAAACCAATTAACATGTGGGATGTTCTTGCATGCCAAAACCACTTTATTCTCCCAATACTCTGAAGCCCGGGATACACTGCACGATTATTGGCTGTCCCAGACGAAAGATTGCCATCGTGAAACAATCGTCGCGATTTCAGTGATCGTGGCTCTTCATCGGTGGTCCTATGTCGTACAATGAGAGAGGTTCAAAGACGGCCGTTTTCCCGGTCTTTCGTCCAAAGATAGCCTACGATAGTTTTCTGACAGTGTCAGAAATTCAGCATGATCAACGCACAGTGTGTTTGCTGCTACGACCTGCGTACTGGTATTTGTTTAACGCGAGCGCATGCTGTTGACTTTTCGCTAACGTGTGACGCAGCCGCCGAAGCTTCCGTGTCATCATCGTACAGTCTACATGCCTGTCGTACCCGGGTTTAAACGATCTATGACGCACAGTGTGATAAGGTAATGATCTTATAGGAGGGCGAAAATCCTGCAGTGTATTCCTGGCTTTACAGAAATCTCTGATACAGTGCCCGACTGCTGCCAATTGAGCCTCTTTAAAAGTGTTCCTGGCAGCGGTGGGATTCGAACCCACGCCCCCGAAGAGACTGGAGCCTTAATCCAGCGCCTTAGACCGCTCGGCCACGCTACCACTCAAAGGGCTTGTGTCGGTTGTCCGGAGGACGCATATGCAGGCTGCATCGAGAATCAAGCCAGCTTCATTCAAGTTAACTGAACAATACATTCGCAAGTCACAAGCATATTACAGCAATTTTCCCATTAACTGAGAATAAGAGTCAACCTAAAATTTGTTAGTATTCTGAAACAAGAAAGTATTTATAATGTACGCAGCCTACAAACGCGACCCCCCGAAGCTGCAGCCTTCTGATTGAGAAACGGTCCACGTGAGACTTCCAAAGCGCGTAGATGGCCTGGCTGACTGCTGGCAATAGAGCCTCTTTAAAACCACTGCTGGCAGCGGTGGGATTCAAACCCACGCCCCCGGAGAGACTGGAGCCTAAATCCAGCGCCTTGGACCGCTCGGCCACGCTACCTCTTGGAGAAGGGCTCTCTGGTGCGTTTCGGTGTGGGTGCAGCTCCACGGACAGCCTCAGTTGATTTCGAGGATCTCGTCGGCGGGAGAGAAACACCTTTGAGGTCCTGCTGTGCTGAGTCATACTCCTGGAGGTCCCAAATCCTACAGACTTCTATCGTTTAGAAAGTACATCTGACACAACAAATGAAGCCATGGGGTTTGCTTAAACTCGAAAATTAGGTGAGATTCCCAAAGCTCCCACAGAAATCTAAAGGAAGCGCTTCTGACAAACCAATTAACATGTGGGATGTTCTTGCATGCCAAAACCACTTTATTCTCCCAATACTCTGAAGCCCGGGATACACTGCACGATTATTGGCTGTCCCAGACGAAAGATTGCCATCGTGAAACAATCGTCGCGATTTCAGTGATCGTGGCTCTTCATCGGTGGTCCTATGTCGGTCAATGAGAGAGGTTCAAAGACGGCCGTTTTCCCGGTCTTTCGTCCAAAGATAGCCTACGATAGTTTTCTGACAGTGTCAGAAATTCAGCATGATCAACGCACAGTGTGTTTGCTGCTACGACCTGCGTACTGGTATTTGTTTAACGCGAGCGCATGCTGTTGACGTTTCGCTAACGTGTGACGCAGCCGCCGAAGCTTCCGTGTCATCATCGTACAGTCTACATGCCTGTCGTACCCGGGTTTAAACGATCTATGACGCACAGTGTGATAAGGTAATGATCTTATAGGAGGGCGAAAATCCTGCAGTGTATTCCTGGCTTTACAGAAATCTCTGATACAGTGCCCGACTGCTGCCAATTGAGCCTCTTTAAAAGTGCTCCTGGCAGCAGTGGGATTCGAACCCACGCCCCCGAAGAGACTGGAGCCTTAATCCAGCGCCTTAGACCGCTCGGCCACACTACCACTTAAAGGGCTTGAATCGGTTGTCCGGAGGTCGCATATGCAGGCTGCATTGAGAATCAAGCCAGCTTCATTCAAGTTAACTGAACAATACATTCGCAAGTCACAAGCATATTACAGCAATTTTCCCATTAACTGAGAATAAGAGTCAACCTGATATTTGTTAGTATTCTGAAACAAGAAAGTATTTATAACGTACGCAGCCTACAAACGCGACCCCCCGAAGCTGCAGCCTTCTGATTGAGAAACGGTCCACGTGAGACTTCCAAAGCGCGTAGATGGCCTGGCTGACTGCTGGCAATAGAGCCTCTTTAAAACCACTGATGGCAGCGGTGGGATTCGAACCCACGCCCCCGGAGAGACTGGAGCCTACATCCAGCGCCTTGGACCGCTCGGCCACGCTACCTCTTGGAGAAGGGCTCTCTGGTGCGTTTCGGTGTGGGTGCAGCTCCACGGACAGCCTCAGTTGATTTCGAGGATCTCGTCGGTGGGAGAGAAACACCTTTGAGGTCCTGCTGTGCTGAGTCATACTCATGGAGATCCCAAATCCTACAGAGTTCTATCGTTTAGAAAGTACATCTGACACAACAAATGAAGCCATGGGGTTTGCTTAAACTCGAAAATTAGGTGAGATTCCCAAAGCTCCCACAGAAATCTAAAGGAAGCGCTTCTGACAAACCAATTAACATGTGGGATGTTCTTGCATGCCAAAATCACTTTATTCTCCCAATACTCTGAAGCCCGGGATACACTGCACGATTATTGGCTGTCCCAGACGAAAGATTGCCATCGTGAAACAATCGTCGCGATTTCAGTGATCGTGGCTCTTCATCGGTGGTCCTATGTCGTACAATGAGAGAGGTTCAAAGACGGCCGTTTTCCCGGTCGTTCGTCCAAAGATAGCCTACGATAGTTTTCTGACAGTGTCAGAAATTCAGCATGATCAACGCACAGTGTGTTTGCTGCTACGACCTGCGTACTGGTATTTGTTTAACGCGAGCGCATGCTGTTGACGTTTCGCTAACGTGTGACGCAGCCGCCGAAGCTTCCGTGTCATCATCGTACAATCTACATGCCTGTCGTACCCGGGTTTAAACGATCTATGACGCACAGTGTGATAAGGTAATGATCTTATAGGAGGGCAAAATTCCTGCAGTGTATTCCTGGCTTTACAGAAATCTCTGATACAGTGCCCGACTGCTGCCAATTGAGCCTCTTTAAAAGTGCTCCTGGCAGCGGTGGGATTTGAACCCACGCCCCCGAAGAGACTGGAGCCTTAATCCAGCGCCTTGGACCGCTCAGCCACGCTACCTCTTGGAGAAGGGCTCTCTGGTGCGTTTCGGTGTGGGTGCAGCTCCACGGACAGCCTCAGTTGATTTCGAGGATCTCGTCGGCGGGAGAGAAACACCTTTGAGGTCCTGCTGTGCTGAGTCATACTCCTGGAGATCCCAAATCCTACAGAGTTCTATCGTTTAGAAAGTACATCTGACACAACAAATGAAGCCATGGGGTTTGCTTAAACTCGAAAATTAGGTGAGATTCCCAAAGCTCCCACAGAAATCTAAAGGAAGCGCTTCTGACAAACCAATTAACATGTGGGATGTTCTTGCATGCCAAAACCACTTTATTCTCCCAATACTCTGAAGCCCGGGATACACTGCACGATTATTGGCTGTCCCAGACGAAAGATTGCCATCGTGAAACAATCGTCGCGATTTCAGTGATCGTGGCTCTTCATCGGTGGTCCTATGTCATACAATGAGAGATGTTCAAAGACGGCCGTTTTTCCGGTCTTTCGTCCAAATCGTAGCGGTGGCCTACGATAGTTTTCTGACAGTGTCAGAAATTCAGCATGATCAACGCACAGTGTGTTTGCTGCTACGACCTGCGTACTGGTATTTGTTTAACGCGAGCGCATGCTGTTGACGTTTCGCTAACGTGTGACGCAGCCGCCGAAGCTTCCGTGTCATCATCGTACAGTCTACATGCCTGTCGTACCCGGGTTTAAACGATCTATGACGCACAGTGTGATAAGGTAATGATCTTATAGGAGGGTAAAAATCCTGCAGTGTATTCCTGGCTTTACAGAAATCTCTGATACAGTGCCCGACTGCTGCCAATTGAGCCTCTTTAAAAGTGCTCCTGGCAGCGGTGGGATTCGAACACACGCCCCCGAAGAGACTGGAGCCTTAATCCAGCACCTTAGACCGCTCGGCCACGCTACCACTTAATTGGCTTGCGTCGGTTGTCCGGAGCTCGCATATGCAGGCTGCATCGAGAATCAAGCCAGCTTCATTCAAGTTAACTGAACAATACATTCGCAAGTCACAAGCATATTACAGCAATTTTCCCATTAACTGAGAATAAGAGTCAACCTGATATTTGTTAGTATTCTGAAACAAGAAAGTATTTATAACGTACGCAGCCTACAAACGCGACCCCCCGAAGCTGCAGCCTTCTGATTGAGAAACGGTCCACGTGAGACTTCCAAAGCGCGTAGATGGCCTGGCTGACTGCTGGCAATAGAGCCTCTTTAAAACCACTGCTTGCAGCGGTGGGATTCGAACCCACGCCCCCGGAGAGACTGGAGCCTAAATCCAGCGCCTTGGACCGCTCGGCCACGCTACCTCTTGGAGAAGGGCTCTCTGGTGCGTTTCGGTGTGGGTGCAGCTCCACGGACAGCCTCAGTTGATTTCGAGGATCTCGTCGGCGGGAGAGAAACACCTTTGAGGTCCTGCTGTGCTGAGTCATACTCCTGGAGATCCCAAATCCTACAGAGTTCTATCGTTTAGAAAGTACATCTGACACAACAAATGAAGCCATGGGGTTTGCTTAAACTCGAAAATTAGGTGAGATTCCCAAAGCTCCCACAGAAATCTAAAGGAAGCGCTTCTGACAAACCAATTAACATGTGGGATGTTCTTGCATGCCAAAACCACTTTATTCTCCCAATACTCTGAAGCCCGGGATACACTGCACTATTATTGGCTGTCCCAGACGAAAGATTGCCATCGTGAAACAATCGTCGCGATTTCAGTGATCGTGGCTCTTCATCGGTGGTCCTATGTCGTACAATGAGAGAGGTTCAAAGACGGCCGTTTTCCCGGTCTTTCGTCCAAAGATAGCCTACGATAGTTTTCTGACAGTGTCAGAAATTCAGCATGATCAATGCACAGTGTGTTTGCTGCTACGACCTGCGTACTGGTATTTGTTTAACGCGAGCGCATGCTGTTGACGTTTCGCTAACGTGTGACGCAGCCGCCGAAGCTTCCGTGTCATCATCGTACAGTCTACATGCCTGTCGTACCCGGGTTTAAACGATCTATGACGCACAGTGTGATAAGGTAATGATCTTATAGGAGGGCAAAAATCCTGCAGTGTATTCCTGGCTTTACAGAAATCTCTGATACAGTGCCCGACTGCTGCCAATTGAGCCTCTTTAAAAGTGCTCCTGGCAGAGGTGGGATTCAAACCCACGCCCCCGAAGAGACTGGAGCCTTAATCCAGCGCCTTAGACCGCTCGGCCACGCTACCACTCAAAGGGCTTGCGTCGGGTGTCCGGAGCTCGCATATGCAGGCTGCATCGAGAATCAAGCCAGCTTCATTCAAGTTAACTGAACAATACATTCGCAAGTCACAAGCATATTACAGCAATTTTCCCATTACCTGAGAATAAGAGTCAACCTGATATTTGTTAGTATTCTGAAACAAGAAAGTATTTATAACGTACGCAGCCTACAAACGCGACCCCCCGAAGCTGCAGCCTTCTGATTGAGAAACGGTCCACGTGAGACTTCCAAAGCGCGTAGATGGCCTGGCTGACTGCTGGCAATAGAGCCTCTTTAAAACCACTGCTGGCAGCGGTGGGATTCGAACCCACGCCCCCGGAGAGACTGGAGCCTAAATCCAGCGCCTTGGACCGCTCGGCCACGCTACCTCTTGGAGAAGGGCTCTCTGGTGCGTTTCGGTGTGGGTGCAGCTCCACGGACAGCCTCAGTTGATTTCGAGGATCTTGTCAGCGGGAGAGAAACACCTTTGAGGTCCTGCTGTGCTGAGTCATACTCCTGGAGATCCCAAATCCTACAGAGTTCTATCGTTTAGAAAGTACATCTGACACAACAAATGAAGCCATGGGGTTTGCTTAAACTCGAAAATTAGGTGAGATTCCCAAAGCTCCCACAGAAATCTAAAGGAAGCGCTTCTGACAAACCAATTAACATGTGGGATGTTCTTGCATGCCAAAACCACTTTATTCTCCCAATACTCTGAAGCCCAGGATACACTGCACGATTATTGGCTGTCCCAGACGAAAGATTGCCATCGTGAAACAATCGTCGCGATTTCAGTGATCGTGGCTCTTCATCGGTGGTCCTATGTCGTACAATGAGAGAGGTTCAAAGACGGACGTTTTCCCGGTCTTTCGTCCAAAGATAGCCTACGATAGTTTTCTGACAGTGTCAGAAATTCAGCATGATCAACGCACAGTGTGTTTGCTGCTACGACCTGCGTACTGGTATTTGTTTAACGCGAGCGCATGCTGTTGACTTTTCGCTAACGTGTGACGCAGCCGCCGAAGCTTCCGTGTCATCATCGTACAGTCTACATGCCTGTCGTACCCGGGTTTAAACGATCTATGACGCACAGTGTGATAAGGTAATGATCTTATAGGAGGGCGAAAATCCTGCAGTGTATTCCTGGCTTTACAGAAATCTCTGATACAGTGCCCGACTGCTGCCAATTGAGCCTCTTTAAAAGTGTTCCTGGCAGCGGTGGGATTCGAACCCACGCCCCCGAAGAGACTGGAGCCTTAATCCAGCGCCTTAGACCGCTCGGCCACGCTACCACTCAAAGGGCTTGTGTCGGTTGTCCGGAGGACGCATATGCAGGCTGCATCGAGAATCAAGCCAGCTTCATTCAAGTTAACTGAACAATACATTCGCAAGTCACAAGCATATTACAGCAATTTTCCCATTAACTGAGAATAAGAGTCAACCTAAAATTTGTTAGTATTCTGAAACAAGAAAGTATTTATAACGTACGCAGCCTACAACCGCGACCCCCCGAAGCTGCAGCCTTCTGATTGAGAAACGGTCCACGTGAGACATCCAAAGCGCGTAGATGGCCTGGCTGACTGCTGGCAATAGAGCCTCTTTAAAACCACTGCTGGCAGCGGTGGGATTCGAACCCAAGCCCCCGGAGAGACTGCAGCCTAAATCCAGCGCCTTGGACCGCTCGGCCACGCTACCTCTTGGAGAAGGGCTCTCTGGTGCGTTTCGGTGTGGGTGCAGCTCCACGGACAGCCTCAGTTGATTTCGAGGATCTCGTCGGCGGGAGAGAAACACCTTTGAGGTCCTGCTGTGCTGAGTCATACTCCTGGAGATCCCAAATCCTACAGAGTTCTATCGTTTAGAAAGTACATCTGACACAACAAATGAAGCCATGGGGTTTGCTTAAACTCGAAAATTAGGTGAGATTCCCAAAGCTCCCACAGAAATCTAAAGGAAGCGCTTCTGACAAACCAATTAACATGTGGGATGTTCTTGCATGCCAAAACCACTTTATTCTCCCAATACTCTGAAGCCCGGGATACACTGCACTATTATTGGCTGTCCCAGACGAAAGATTGCCATCGTGAAACAATCGTCGCGATTTCAGTGATCGTGGCTCTTCATCGGTGGTCCTATGTCGTACAATGAGAGAGGTTCAAAGACGGCCGTTTTCCCGGTCTTTCGTCCAAAGATAGCCTACGATAGTTTTCTGACAGTGTCAGAAATTCAGCATGATCAATGCACAGTGTGTTTGCTGCTACGACCTGCGTACTGGTATTTGTTTAACACGAGCGCATGCTGTTGACGTTTCGCTAACGTGTGACGCAGCCGCCGAAGCTTCCGTGTCATCATCGTACAGTCTACATGCCTGTCGTACCCGGGTTTAAACGATCTATGACGCACAGTGTGATAAGGTAATGATCTTATAGGAGGGCAAAAATCCTGCAGTGTATTCCTGGCTTTACAGAAATCTCTGATACAGTGCCCGACTGCTGCCAATTGAGCCTCTTTAAAAGTGCTCCTGGCAGCGGTGGGATTCGAACCCACGCCCCCGAAGAGACTGGAGCCTTAATCCAGCGCCTTAGACCGCTCGGCCACGCTACCACTAAAAAGGCTTGCGTCGGGTGTCCGGAGCTCGCATATGCAGGCTGCATCGAGAATCAAGCCAGCTTCATTCAAGTTAACTGAACAATACATTCGCAAGTCACAAGCATATTACAGCAATTTTCCCATTACCTGAGAATAAGAGTCAACCTGATATTTGTTAGTATTCTGAAACAAGAAAGTATTTATAACGTACGCAGCCTACAAACGCGACCCCCCGAAGCTGCAGCCTTCTGATTGAGAAACGGTCCACGTGAGACTTCCAAAGCGCGTAGATGGCCTGGCTGACTGCTGGCAATAGAGCCTCTTTAAAACCACTGCTGGCAGCGGTGGGATTCGAACCCACGCCCCCGGAGAGACTGGAGCCTAAATCCAGCGCCTTGGACCGCTCGGCCACGCTACCTCTTGGAGAAGGGCTCTCTGGTGCGTTTCGGTGTGGGTGCAGCTCCACGGACAGCCTCAGTTGATTTCGAGGATCTTGTCAGCGGGAGAGAAACACCTTTGAGGTCCTGCTGTGCTGAGTCATACTCCTGGAGATCCCAAATCCTACAGAGTTCTATCGTTTAGAAAGTACATCTGACACAACAAATGAAGCCATGGGGTTTGCTTAAACTCGAAAATTAGGTGAGATTCCCAAAGCTCCCACAGAAATCTAAAGGAAGCGCTTCTGACAAACCAATTAACATGTGGGATGTTCTTGCATGCCAAAACCACTTTATTCTCCCAATACTCTGAAGCCCGGGATACACTGCACGATTATTGGCTGTCCCAGACGAAAGATTGCCATCGTGAAACAATCGTCGCGATTTCAGTGATCGTGGCTCTTCACGTCCTATGTCGTACAATGAGAGAGGTTCAAAGACGGCCGTTTTCCCGGTCGTTCGTCCAAAGATAGCCTACGATAGTTTTCTGACAGTGTCAGAAATTCAGCATGATCAACGCACAGTGTGTTTGCTGCTACGACCTGCGTACTGGTATTTGTTTAACGCGAGCGCATGCTGTTGACGTTTCGCTAACGTGTGACGCAGCCGCCGAAGCTTCCGTGTCATCATCGTACAGTCTACATGCCTGTCGTACCCGGGTTTAAACGATCTATGACGCACAGTGTGATAAGGTAATGATCTTATAGGAGGGCGAAAATCCTGCAGTGTATTCCTGGCTTTACAGAAATCTCTGATACAGTGCCCGACTGCTGCCAATTGAGCCTCTTTAAAAGTGCTCCTGGCAGCAGTGGGATTCGAACCCACGCCCCCGAAGAGACTGGAGCCTTAATCCAGCGCCTTAGACCGCTCGGCCACACTACCACTTAAAGGGCTTGAATCGGTTGTCCAGAGGTCGCATATGCAGGCTGCATTGAGAATCAAGCCAGCTTCATTCAAGTTAACTGAACAATACATTCGCAAGTCACAAGCATATTACAGCAATTTTCCCATTAACTGAGAATAAGAGTCAACCTGATATTTGTTAGTATTCTGAAACAAGAAAGTATTTATAACGTACGCAGCCTACAAACGCGACCCCCCGAAGCTGCAGCCTTCTGATTGAGAAACGGTCCACGTGAGACTTCCAAAGCGCGTAGATGGCCTGGCTGACTGCTGGCAATAGAGCCTCTTTAAAACCACTGCTGGCAGCGGTGGGATTCGAACCCACGCCCCCGGAGAGACTGGAGCCTACATCCAGCGCCTTGGACCGCTCGGCCACGCTACCTCTTGGAGAAGGGCTCTCTGGTGCGTTTCGGTGTGGGTGCAGCTCCACGGACAGCCTCAGTTGATTTCGAGGATCTCGTCGGTGGGAGAGAAACACCTTTGAGGTCCTGCTGTGCTGAGTCATACTCATGGAGATCCCAAATCCTACAGAGTTCTATCGTTTAGAAAGTACATCTGACACAACAAATGAAGCCATGGGGTTTGCTTAAACTCGAAAATTAGGTGAGATTCCCAAAGCTCCCACAGAAATCTAAAGGAAGCGCTTCTGACAAACCAATTAACATGTGGGATGTTCTTGCATGCCAAAATCACTTTATTCTCCCAATACTCTGAAGCCCGGGATACACTGCACGATTATTGGCTGTCCCAGACGAAAGATTGCCATCGTGAAACAATCGTCGCGATTTCAGTGATCGTGGCTCTTCATCGGTGGTCCTATGTCGTACAATGAGAGAGGTTCAAAGACGGCCGTTTTCCCGGTCGTTCGTCCAAAGATAGCCTACGATAGTTTTCTGACAGTGTCAGAAATTCAGCATGATCAATGCACAGTGTGTTTGCTGCTACGACCTGCGTACTGGTATTTGTTTAACGCGAGCGCATGCTGTTGACGTTTCGCTAACGTGTGACGCAGCCGCCGAAGCTTCCGTGTCATCATCGTACAGTCTACATGCCTGTCGTACCCGGGTTTAAACGATCTATGACGCACAGTGTGATAAGGTAATGATCTTATAGGAGGGCAAAAATCCTGCAGTGTATTCCTGGCTTTACAGAAATCTCTGATACAGTGCCCGACTGCTGCCAATTGAGCCTCTTTAAAAGTGCTCCTGGCAGAGGTGGGATTCAAACCCACGCCCCCGAAGAGACTGGAGCCTTAATCCAGCGCCTTAGACCGCTCGGCCACGCTACCACTCAAAGGGCTTGCGTCGGGTGTCCGGAGCTCGCATATGCAGGCTGCATCGAGAATCAAGCCAGCTTCATTCAAGTTAACTGAACAATACATTCGCAAGTCACAAGCATATTACAGCAATTTTCCCATTACCTGAGAATAAGAGTCAACCTGATATTTGTTAGTATTCTGAAACAAGAAAGTATTTATAACGTACGCAGCCTACAAACGCGACCCCCCGAAGCTGCAGCCTTCTGATTGAGAAACGGTCCACGTGAGACTTCCAAAGCGCGTAGATGGCCTGGCTGACTGCTGGCAATAGAGCCTCTTTAAAACCACTGCTGGCAGCGGTGGGATTCGAACCCACGCCCCCGGAGAGACTGGAGCCTAAATCCAGCGCCTTGGACCGCTCGGCCACGCTACCTCTTGGAGAAGGGCTCTCTGGTGCGTTTCGGTGTGGGTGCAGCTCCACGGACAGCCTCAGTTGATTTCGAGGATCTTGTCAGCGGGAGAGAAACACCTTTGAGGTCCTGCTGTGCTGAGTCATACTCCTGGAGATCCCAAATCCTACAGAGTTCTATCGTTTAGAAAGTACATCTGACACAACAAATGAAGCCATGGGGTTTGCTTAAACTCGAAAATTAGGTGAGATTCCCAAAGCTCCCACAGAAATCTAAAGGAAGCGCTTCTGACAAACCAATTAACATGTGGGATGTTCTTGCATGCCAAAACCACTTTATTCTCCCAATACTCTGAAGCCCAGGATACACTGCACGATTATTGGCTGTCCCAGACGAAAGATTGCCATCGTGAAACAATCGTCGCGATTTCAGTGATCGTGGCTCTTCATCGGTGGTCCTATGTCGTACAATGAGAGAGGTTCAAAGACGGCCGTTTTCCCGGTCTTTCGTCCAAAGATAGCCTACGATAGTTTTCTGACAGTGTCAGAAATTCAGCATGATCAACGCACAGTGTGTTTGCTGCTACGACCTGCGTACTGGTATTTGTTTAACGCGAGCGCATGCTGTTGACTTTTCGCTAACGTGTGACGCAGCCGCCGAAGCTTCCGTGTCATCATCGTACAGTCTACATGCCTGTCGTACCCGGGTTTAAACGATCTATGACGCACAGTGTGATAAGGTAATGATCTTATAGGAGGGCGAAAATCCTGCAGTGTATTCCTGGCTTTACAGAAATCTCTGATACAGTGCCCGACTGCTGCCAATTGAGCCTCTTTAAAAGTGTTCCTGGCAGCGGTGGGATTCGAACCCACGCCCCCGAAGAGACTGGAGCCTTAATCCAGCGCCTTAGACCGCTCGGCCACGCTACCACTCAAAGGGCTTGTGTCGGTTGTCCGGAGGACGCATATGCAGGCTGCATCGAGAATCAAGCCAGCTTCATTCAAGTTAACTGAACAATACATTCGCAAGTCACAAGCATATTACAGCAATTTTCCCATTAACTGAGAATAAGAGTCAACCTAAAATTTGTTAGTATTCTGAAACAAGAAAGTATTTATAACGTACGCAGCCTACAACCGCGACCCCCCGAAGCTGCAGCCTTCTGATTGAGAAACGGTCCACGTGAGACATCCAAAGCGCGTAGATGGCCTGGCTGACTGCTGGCAATAGAGCCTCTTTAAAACCACTGCTGGCAGCGGTGGGATTCGAACCCAAGCCCCCGGAGAGACTGCAGCCTAAATCCAGCGCCTTGGACCGCTCGGCCACGCTACCTCTTGGAGAAGGGCTCTCTGGTGCGTTTCGGTGTGGGTGCAGCTCCACGGACAGCCTCAGTTGATTTCGAGGATCTTGTCAGCGGGAGAGAAACACCTTTGAGGTCCTGCTGTGCTGAGTCATACTCCTGGAGATCCCAAATCCTACAGAGTTCTATCGTTTAGAAAGTACATCTGACACAACAAATGAAGCCATGGGGTTTGCTTAAACTCGAAAATTAGGTGAGATTCCCAAAGCTCCCACAGAAATCTAAAGGAAGCGCTTCTGACAAACCAATTAACATGTGGGATGTTCTTGCATGCCAAAACCACTTTATTCTCCCAATACTCTGAAGCCCGGGATACACTGCACTATTATTGGCTGTCCCAGACGAAAGATTGCCATCGTGAAACAATCGTCGCGATTTCAGTGATCGTGGCTCTTCATCGGTGGTCCTATGTCGTACAATGAGAGAGGTTCAAAGACGGCCGTTTTCCCGGTCTTTCGTCCAAAGATAGCCTACGATAGTTTTCTGACAGTGTCAGAAATTCAGCATGATCAATGCACAGTGTGTTTGCTGCTACGACCTGCGTACTGGTATTTGTTTAACGCGAGCGCATGCTGTTGACGTTTCGCTAACGTGTGACGCAGCCGCCGAAGCTTCCGTGTCATCATCGTACAGTCTACATGCCTGTCGTACCCGGGTTTAAACGATCTATGACGCACAGTGTGATAAGGTAATGATCTTATAGGAGGGCAAAAATCCTGCAGTGTATTCCTGGCTTTACAGAAATCTCTGATACAGTGCCCGACTGCTGCCAATTGAGCCTCTTTAAAAGTGCTCCTGGCAGCGGTGGGATTCGAACCCACGCCCCCGAAGAGACTGGAGCCTTAATCCAGCGCCTTAGACCGCTCGGCCACGCTACCACTCAAAAGGCTTGCGTCGGGTGTCCGGAGCTCGCATATGCAGGCTGCATCGAGAATCAAGCCAGCTTCATTCAAGTTAACTGAACAATACATTCGCAAGTCACAAGCATATTACAGCAATTTTCCCATTACCTGAGAATAAGAGTCAACCTGATATTTGTTAGTATTCTGAAACAAGAAAGTATTTATAACGTACGCAGCCTACAAACGCGACCCCCCGAAGCTGCAGCCTTCTGATTGAGAAACGGTCCACGTGAGACTTCCAAAGCGCGTAGATGGCCTGGCTGACTGCTGGCAATAGAGCCTCTTTAAAACCACTGCTGGCAGCGGTGGGATTCGAACCCACGCCCCCGGAGAGACTGGAGCCTAAATCCAGCGCCTTGGACCGCTCGGCCACGCTACCTCTTGGAGAAGGGCTCTCTGGTGCGTTTCGGTGTGGGTGCAGCTCCACGGACAGCCTCAGTTGATTTCGAGGATCTTGTCAGCGGGAGAGAAACACCTTTGAGGTCCTGCTGTGCTGAGTCATACTCCTGGAGATCCCAAATCCTACAGAGTTCTATCGTTTAGAAAGTACATCTGACACAACAAATGAAGCCATGGGGTTTGCTTAAACTCGAAAATTAGGTGAGATTCCCAAAGCTCCCACAGAAATCTAAAGGAAGCGCTTCTGACAAACCAATTAACATGTGGGATGTTCTTGCATGCCAAAACCACTTTATTCTCCCAATACTCTGAAGCCCGGGATACACTGCACGATTATTGGCTGTCCCAGACGAAAGATTGCCATCGTGAAACAATCGTCGCGATTTCAGTGATCGTGGCTCTTCACGTCCTATGTCGTACAATGAGAGAGGTTCAAAGACGGCCGTTTTCCCGGTCGTTCGTCCAAAGATAGCCTACGATAGTTTTCTGACAGTGTCAGAAATTCAGCATGATCAACGCACAGTGTGTTTGCTGCTACGACCTGCGTACTGGTATTTGTTTAACGCGAGCGCATGCTGTTGACGTTTCGCTAACGTGTGACGCAGCCGCCGAAGCTTCCGTGTCATCATCGTACAGTCTACATGCCTGTCGTACCCGGGTTTAAACGATCTATGACGCACAGTGTGATAAGGTAATGATCTTATAGGAGGGCGAAAATCCTGCAGTGTATTCCTGGCTTTACAGAAATCTCTGATACAGTGCCCGACTGCTGCCAATTGAGCCTCTTTAAAAGTGCTCCTGGCAGCAGTGGGATTCGAACCCACGCCCCCGAAGAGACTGGAGCCTTAATCCAGCGCCTTATACCGCTCGGCCACACTACCACTTAAAGGGCTTGAATCGGTTGTCCGGAGGTCGCATATGCAGGCTGCATTGAGAATCAAGCCAGCTTCATTCAAGTTAACTGAACAATACATTCGCAAGTCACAAGCATATTACAGCAATTTTCCCATTAACTGAGAATAAGAGTCAACCTGATATTTGTTAGTATTCTGAAACAAGAAAGTATTTATAACGTACGCAGCCTACAAACGCGACCCCCCGAAGCTGCAGCCTTCTGATTGAGAAACGGTCCACGTGAGACTTCCAAAGCGCGTAGATGGCCTGGCTGACTGCTGGCAATAGAGCCTCTTTAAAACCACTGCTGGCAGCGGTGGGATTCGAACCCACGCCCCCGGAGAGACTGGAGCCTACATCCAGCGCCTTGGACCGCTCGGCCACGCTACCTCTTGGAGAAGGGCTCTCTGGTGCGTTTCGGTGTGGGTGCAGCTCCACGGACAGCCTCAGTTGATTTCGAGGATCTCGTCGGTGGGAGAGAAACACCTTTGAGGTCCTGCTGTGCTGAGTCATACTCATGGAGATCCCAAATCCTACAGAGTTCTATCGTTTAGAAAGTACATCTGACACAACAAATGAAGCCATGGGGTTTGCTTAAACTCGAAAATTAGGTGAGATTCCCAAAGCTCCCACAGAAATCTAAAGGAAGCGCTTCTGACAAACCAATTAACATGTGGGATGTTCTTGCATGCCAAAATCACTTTATTCTCCCAATACTCTGAAGCCCGGGATACACTGCACGATTATTGGCTGTCCCAGACGAAAGATTGCCATCGTGAAACAATCGTCGCGATTTCAGTGATCGTGGCTCTTCATCGGTGGTCCTATGTCGTACAATGAGAGAGGTTCAAAGACGGCCGTTTTCCCGGTCGTTCGTCCAAAGATAGCCTACGATAGTTTTCTGACAGTGTCAGAAATTCAGCATGATCAACGCACAGTGTGTTTGCTGCTACGACCTGCGTACTGGTATTTGTTTAACGCGAGCGCATGCTGTTGACGTTTCGCTAACGTGTGACGCAGCCGCCGAAGCTTCCGTGTCATCATCGTACAGTCTACATGCCTGTCGTACCCGGGTTTAAACGATCTATGACGCACAGTGTGATAAGGTAATGATCTTATAGGAGGGCAAAATTCCTGCAGTGTATTCCTGGCTTTACAGAAATCTCTGATACAGTGCCCGACTGCTGCCAATTGAGCCTCTTTAAAAGTGCTCCTGGCAGCGGTGGGATTTGAACCCACGCCCCCGAAGAGACTGGAGCCTTAATCCAGCGCCTTGGACCGCTCAGCCACGCTACCTCTTGGAGAAGGGCTCTCTGGTGCGTTTCGGTGTGGGTGCAGCTCCACGGACAGCCTCAGTTGATTTCGAGGATCTCGTCGGCGGGAGAGAAACACCTTTGAGGTCCTGCTGTGCTGAGTCATACTCCTGGAGATCCCAAATCCTACAGAGTTCTATCGTTTAGAAAGTACATCTGACACAACAAATGAAGCCATGGGGTTTGCTTAAACTCGAAAATTAGGTGAGATTCCCAAAGCTCCCACAGAAATCTAAAGGAAGCGCTTCTGACAAACCAATTAACATGTGGGATGTTCTTGCATGCCAAAACCACTTTATTCTCCCAATACTCTGAAGCCCGGGATACACTGCACGATTATTGGCTGTCCCAGACGAAAGATTGCCATCGTGAAACAATCGTCGCGATTTCAGTGATCGTGGCTCTTCATCGGTGGTCCTATGTCATACAATGAGAGATGTTCAAAGACGGCCGTTTTTCCGGTCTTTCGTCCAAATCGTAGCGGTGGCCTACGATAGTTTTCTGACAGTGTCAGAAATTCAGCATGATCAACGCACAGTGTGTTTGCTGCTACGACCTGCGTACTGGTATTTGTTTAACGCGAGCGCATGCTGTTGACGTTTCGCTAACGTGTGACGCAGCCGCCGAAGCTTCCGTGTCATCATCGTACAGTCTACATGCCTGTCGTACCCGGGTTTAAACGATCTATGACGCACAGTGTGATAAGGTAATGATCTTATAGGAGGGCAAAAATCCTGCAGTGTATTGCTGGCTTCACAGAAATCTCTGATACAGTGCCCGACTGCTGCCAATTGAGCCTCTTTAAAAGTGCTCCTGGCAGCGGTGGGATTCGAACCCACGCCCCCGAAGAGACTGGAGCCTTAATCCAGCGCCTTAGACCGCTCGGCCACGCTACCACTTAAAGGGCTTGCGTCGGTTGTCCAGAGCTCGCATATGCAGGCTGCATCGAGAATCAAGCCAGCTTCATTCAAGTTAACTGAACAATACATTCGCAAGTCACAAGCATATTACAGCAATTTTCCCATTAACTGAGAATAAGAGTCAACCTGATATTTGTTAGTATTCTGAAACAAGAAAGTATTTATAACGTACGCAGCCTACAAAGGCGACCCGCCGAAGCTGCAGCCTTCTGATTGAGAAACGGTCCACGTGAGACTTCCAAAGCGCGTAGATGGCCTGGCTGACTGCTGGCAATAGAGCCTCTTTAAAACCACTGCTGGCAGCGGTGGGATTCGAACCCACGCCCCCGGAGAGACTGGGGCCTAAATCCAGCGCCTTGGACCGCTCGGCCACGCTACCTCTTGGAGAAGGGCTCTCTGGTGCGTTTCGGTGTGGGTGCAGCTCCACGGACAGCCTCAGTTGATTTCGAGGATCTCGTCGGCGGGAGAGAAACACCTTTGAGGTCCTGCTGTGCTGAGTCATACTCCTGGAGATCCCAAATCCTACAGAGTTCTATCGTTTAGAAAGTACATCTGACACAACAAATGAAGCCATGGGGTTTGCTTAAACTCGAAAATTAGGTGAGATTCCCAAAGCTCCCACAGAAATCTAAAGGAAGCGCTTCTGACAAACCAATTAACATGTGGGATGTTCTTGCATGCCAAAACCACTTTATTCTCCCAATACTCTGAAGCCCGGGATACACTGCACGATTATTGGCTGTCCCAGACGAAAGATTGCCATCGTGAAACAATTGTCGCGATTTCAGTGATCGTGGCTCTTCATCGGTGGTCCTATGTCATACAATGAGAGAGGTTCAAAGACGGCCGTTTTTCCGGTCTTTCGTCCAAAGATAGCCTACGATAGTTTTCTGACAGTGTCAGAAATTCAGCATGATCAACGCACAGTGTGTTTGCTGCTACGACCTGCGTACTGGTATTTGTTTAACGCGAGCGCATGCTGTTGACGTTTCGCTAACGTGTGACGCAGCCGCCGAAGCTTCCGTGTCATCATCGTACAGTCTACATGCCTGTCGTACCCGGGTTTAAACGATCTATGACGCACAGTGTGATAAGGTAATGATCTTATAGGAGGGTAAAAATCCTGCAGTGTATTCCTGGCTTTACAGAAATCTCTGATACAGTGCCCGACTGCTGCCAATTGAGCCTCTTTAAAAGTGCGATTCGAACCCACGCCCCCGAAGAGACTGGAGCCTTAATCCAGCGCCTTAGACCGCTCGGCCACGCTACCACTCAAAGGGCTTGCGTCGGGTGTCCGGAGCTCGCATATGCAGGCTGCATCGAGAATCAAGCCAGCTTCATTCAAGTTAACTGAACAATACATTCGCAAGTCACAAGCATATTACAGCAATTTTCCCATTACCTGAGAATAAGAGTCAACCTGATATTTGTTAGTATTCTGAAACAAGAAAGTATTTATAACGTACGCAGCCTACAAACGCGACCCCCCGAAGCTGCAGCCTTCTGATTGAGAAACGGTCCACGTGAGACTTCCAAAGCGCGTAGATGGCCTGGCTGACTGCTGGCAATAGAGCCTCTTTAAAACCACTGCTGGCAGCGGTGGGATTCGAACCCACGCCCCCGGAGAGACTGGAGCCTAAATCCAGCGCCTTGGACCGCTCGGCCACGCTACCTCTTGGAGAAGGGCTCTCTGGTGCGTTTCGGTGTGGGTGCAGCTCCACGGACAGCCTCAGTTGATTTCGAGGATCTTGTCAGCGGGAGAGAAACACCTTTGAGGTCCTGCTGTGCTGAGTCATACTCCTGGAGATCCCAAATCCTACAGAGTTCTATCGTTTAGAAAGTACATCTGACACAACAAATGAAGCCATGGGGTTTGCTTAAACTCGAAAATTAGGTGAGATTCCCAAAGCTCCCACAGAAATCTAAAGGAAGCGCTTCTGACAAACCAATTAACATGTGGGATGTTCTTGCATGCCAAAACCACTTTATTCTCCCAATACTCTGAAGCCCGGGATACACTGCACGATTATTGGCTGTCCCAGACGAAAGATTGCCATCGTGAAACAATCGTCGCGATTTCAGTGATCGTGGCTCTTCATCGGTGGTCCTATGTCGTACAATGAGAGAGGTTCAAAGACGGCCGTTTTTCCGGTCTTTCGTCCAAAGATAGCCTACGATAGTTTTCTGACAGTGTCAGAAATTCAGCATGATCAACGCACAGTGTGTTTGCTGCTACGACCTGCGTACTGGTATTTGTTTAACGCGAGCGCATGCTGTTGACGTTTCGCTAACGTGTGACGCAGCCGCCGAAGCTTCCGTGTCATCATCGTACAGTCTACATGCCTGTCGTACCCGGGTTTAAACGATCTATGACGCACAGTGTGATAAGGTAATGATCTTATAGGAGGGTAAAAATCCTGCAGTGTATTCCTGGCTTTACAGAAATCTCTGATACAGTGCCCGACTGCTGCCAATTGAGCCTCTTTAAAAGTGCGATTCGAACCCACGCCCCCGAAGAGACTGGAGCCTTAATCCAGCGCCTTAGACCGCTCGGCCACGCTACCACTCAAAGGGCTTGTGTCGGTTGTCCGGAGGACGCATATGCAGGCTGCATCGAGAATCAAGCCAGCTTCATTCAAGTTAACTGAACAATACATTCGCAAGTCACAAGCATATTACAGCAATTTTCCCATTAACTGAGAATAAGAGTCAACCTGATATTTGTTAGTATTCTGAAACAAGAAAGTATTTATAACGTATGCAGCCTACAAACGCGACCCGCCGAAGCTGCAGCCTTCTGATTGAGAAACGGTCCACGTGAGACTTCCAAAGCGCGTAGATGGCCTGGCTGACTGCTGGCAATAGAGCCTCTTTAAAACCACTGCTGGCAGCGGTGGGATTCGAACCCACGCCCCCGGAGAGACTGGAGCCTAAATCCAGCGCCTTGGACCGCTCGGCCACGCTACCTCTTGGAGAAGGGCTCTCTGGTGCGTTTCGGTGTGGGTGCAGCTCCACGGACAGCCTCAGTTGATTTCGAGGATCTCGTCGGCGGGAGAGAAACACCTTTGAGGTCCTGCTGTGCTGAGTCATACTCCTGGAGATCCCAAATCCTACAGAGTTCTATCGTTTAGAAAGTACATCTGACACAACAAATGAAGCCATGGGGTTTGCTTAAACTCGAAAATTAGGTGAGATTCCCAAAGCTCCCACAGAAATCTAAAGGAAGCGCTTCTGACAAACCAATTAACATGTGGGATGTTCTTGCATGCCAAAACCACTTTATTCTCCCAATACTCTGAAGCCCGGGATACACTGCACTATTATTGGCTGTCCCAGACGAAAGATTGCCATCGTGAAACAATCGTCGCGATTTCAGTGATCGTGGCTCTTCATCGGTGGTCCTATGTCGTACAATGAGAGAGGTTCAAAGACGGCCGTTTTCCCGGTCTTTCGTCCAAAGATAGCCTACGATAGTTTTCTGACAGTGTCAGAAATTCAGCATGATCAATGCACAGTGTGTTTGCTGCTACGACCTGCGTACTGGTATTTGTTTAACGCGAGCGCATGCTGTTGACGTTTCGCTAACGTGTGACGCAGCCGCCGAAGCTTCCGTGTCATCATCGTACAGTCTACATGCCTGTCGTACCCGGGTTTAAACGATCTATGACGCACAGTGTGATAAGGTAATGATCTTATAGGAGGGCAAAAATCCTGCAGTGTATTCCTGGCTTTACAGAAATCTCTGATACAGTGCCCGACTGCTGCCAATTGAGCCTCTTTAAAAGTGCTCCTGGCAGAGGTGGGATTCAAACCCACGCCCCCGAAGAGACTGGAGCCTTAATCCAGCGCCTTAGACCGCTCGGCCACGCTACCACTCAAAGGGCTTGTGTCGGGTGTCCGGAGCTCGCATATGCAGGCTGCATCGAGAATCAAGCCAGCTTCATTCAAGTTAACTGAACAATACATTCGCAAGTCACAAGCATATTACAGCAATTTTCCCATTAACTGAGAATAAGAGTCAACCTAAAATTTGTTAGTATTCTGAAACAAGAAAGTATTTATAACGTACGCAGCCTACAACCGCGACCCCCCGAAGCTGCAGCCTTCTGATTGAGAAACGGTCCACGTGAGACATCCAAAGCGCGTAGATGGCCTGGCTGACTGCTGGCAATAGAGCCTCTTTAAAACCACTGCTGGCAGCGGTGGGATTCGAACCCAAGCCCCCGGAGAGACTGCAGCCTAAATCCAGCGCCTTGGACCGCTCGGTCACGCTACCTCTTGGAGAAGGGCTCTCTGGTGCGTTTCGGTGTGGGTGCAGCTCCACGGACAGCCTCAGTTGATTTCGAGGATCTCGTCGGCGGGAGAGAAACACCTTTGAGGTCCTGCTGTGCTGAGTCATACTCCTGGAGATCCCAAATCCTACAGAGTTCTATCGTTTAGAAAGTACATCTGACACAACAAATGAAGCCATGGGGTTTGCTTAAACTCGAAAATTAGGTGAGATTCCCAAAGCTCCCACAGAAATCTAAAGGAAGCGCTTCTGACAAACCAATTAACATGTGGGATGTTCTTGCATGCCAAAACCACTTTATTCTCCCAATACTCTGAAGCCCGGGATACACTGCACTATTATTGGCTGTCCCAGACGAAAGATTGCCATCGTGAAACAATCGTCGCGATTTCAGTGATCGTGGCTCTTCATCGGTGGTCCTATGTCGTACAATGAGAGAGGTTCAAAGACGGCCGTTTTCCCGGTCTTTCGTCCAAAGATAGCCTACGATAGTTTTCTGACAGTGTCAGAAATTCAGCATGATCAATGCACAGTGTGTTTGCTGCTACGACCTGCGTACTGGTATTTGTTTAACGCGAGCGCATGCTGTTGACGTTTCGCTAACGTGTGACGCAGCCGCCGAAGCTTCCGTGTCATTATCGTACAGTCTACATGCCTGTCGTACCCGGGTTTAAACGATCTATGACGCACAGTGTGATAAGGTAATGATCTTATAGGAGGGCAAAAATCCTGCAGTGTATTCCTGGCTTTACAGAAATCTCTGATACAGTGCCCGACTGCTGCCAATTGAGCCTCTTTAAAAGTGCTCCTGGCAGCGGTGGGATTCGAACCCACGCCCCCGAAGAGACTGGAGCCTTAATCCAGCGCCTTAGACCGCTCGGCCACGCTACCACTCAAAAGGCTTGCGTCGGGTGTCCGGAGCTCGCATATGCAGGCTGCATCGAGAATCAAGCCAGCTTCATTCAAGTTAACTGAACAATACATTCGCAAGTCACAAGCATATTACAGCAATTTTCCCATTACCTGAGAATAAGAGTCAACCTGATATTTGTTAGTATTCTGAAACAAGAAAGTATTTATAACGTACGCAGCCTACAAACGCGACCCCCCGAAGCTGCAGCCTTCTGATTGAGAAACGGTCCACGTGAGACTTCCAAAGCGCGTAGATGGCCTGGCTGACTGCTGGCAATAGAGCCTCTTTAAAACCACTGCTGGCAGCGGTGGGATTCGAACCCACGCCCCCGGAGAGACTGGAGCCTAAATCCAGCGCCTTGGACCGCTCAGCCACGCTACCTCTTGGAGAAGGGCTCTCTGGTGCGTTTCGGTGTGGGTGCAGCTCCACGGACAGCCTCAGTTGATTTCGAGGATCTTGTCGGCGGGAGAGAAACACCTTTGAGGTCCTGCTGTGCTGAGTCATACTCCTGGAGATCCCAAATCCTACAGAGTTCTATCGTTTAGAAAGTACATCTGACACAACAAATGAAGCCATGGGGTTTGCTTAAACTCGAAAATTAGGTGAGATTCCCAAAGCTCCCACAGAAATCTAAAGGAAGCGCTTCTGACAAACCAATTAACATGTGGGATGTTCTTGCATGCCAAAACCACTTTATTCTCCCAATACTCTGAAGCCCGGGATACACTGCACGATTATTGGCTGTCCCAGACGAAAGATTGCCATCGTGAAACAATCGTCGCGATTTCAGTGATCGTGGCTCTTCATCGGTGGTCCTATGTCGTACAATGAGAGAGGTTCAAAGACGGCCGTTTTCCCGGTCTTTCGTCCAAAGATAGCCTACGATAGTTTTCTGACAGTGTCAGAAATTCAGCATGATCAACGCACAGTGTGTTTGCTGCTACGACCTGCGTACTGGTATTTGTTTAACGCGAGCGCATGCTGTTGACTTTTCGCTAACGTGTGACGCAGCCGCCGAAGCTTCCGTGTCATCATCGTACAGTCTACATGCCTGTCGTACCCGGGTTTAAACGATCTATGACGCACAGTGTGATAAGGTAATGATCTTATAGGAGGGTAAAAATCCTGCAGTGTATTCCTGGCTTCACAGAATCTCTGATACAGTGCCCGACTGCTGCCAATTGAGCCTCTTTAAAAGTGCTCCTGGCAGCGGTGGGATTCGAACCCACGCCCCCGAAGAGACTGGAGCCTTAATCCAGCGCCTTAGACCGCTCGGCCACGCTACCACTTAAAGGGCTTGCGTCGGTTGTCCAGAGCTCGCATATGCAGGCTGCATCGAGAATCAAGCCAGCTTCATTCAAGTTAACTGAACAATACATTCGCAAGTCACAAGCATATTACAGCAATTTTCCCATTAACTGAGAATAAGAGTCAACCTGATATTTGTTAGTATTCTGAAACAAGAAAGTATTTATAACGTACGCAGCCTACAAAGGCGACCCGCCGAAGCTGCAGCCTTCTGATTGAGAAACGGTCCACGTGAGACTTCCAAAGCGCGTAGATGGCCTGGCTGACTGCTGGCAATAGAGCCTCTTTAAAACCACTGCTGGCAGCGGTGGGATTCGAACTTACGCCCCCGGAGAGACTGGAGCCTAAATCCAGCGCCTTGGACCGCTCGGCCACGCTACCTCTTGGAGAAGGGCTCTCTGGTGCGTTTCGGTGTGGGTGCAGCTCCACGGACAGCCTCAGTTGATTTCGAGGATCTCGTCGGCGGGAGAGAAACACCTTTGAGGTCCTGCTGTGCTGAGTCATACTCCTGGAGATCCCAAATCCTACAGAGTTCTATCGTTTAGAAAGTACATCTGACACAACAAATGAAGCCATGGGGTTTGCTTAAACTCGAAAATTAGGTGAGATTCCCAAAGCTCCCACAGAAATCTAAAGGAAGCGCTTCTGACAAACCAATTAACATGTGGGATGTTCTTGCATGCCAAAACCACTTTATTCTCCCAATACTCTGAAGCCCGGGATACACTGCACGATTATTGGCTGTCCCAGACGAAAGATTGCCATCGTGAAACAATTGTCACGATTTCAGTGATCGTGGCTCTTCATCGGTGGTCCTATGTCATACAATGAGAGAGGTTCAAAGACGGCCGTTTTTCCGGTCTTTCGTCCAAAGATAGCCTACGATAGTTTTCTGACAGTGTCAGAAATTCAGCATGATCAACGCACAGTGTGTTTGCTGCTACGACCTGCGTACTGGTATTTGTTTAACGCGAGCGCATGCTGTTGACGTTTCGCTAACGTGTGACGCAGCCGCCGAAGCTTCCGTGTCATCATCGTACAGTCTACATGCCTGTCGTACCCGGGTTTAAACGATCTATGACGCACAGTGTGATAAGGTAATGATCTTATAGGAGGGTAAAAATCCTGCAGTGTATTCCTGGCTTTACAGAAATCTCTGATACAGTGCCCGACTGCTGCCAATTGAGCCTCTTTAAAAGTGCGATTCGAACCCACGCCCCCGAAGAGACTGGAGCCTTAATCCAGCGCCTTAGACCGCTCGGCCACGCTACCACTCAAAGGGCTTGTGTCGGTTGTCCGGAGGACGCATATGCAGGCTGCATCGAGAATCAAGCCAGCTTCATTCAAGTTAACTGAACAATACATTCGCAAGTCACAAGCATATTACAGCAATTTTCCCATTAACTGAGAATAAGAGTCAATTTGTTAGTATTCTGAAACAAGAAAGTATTTATAACGTATGCAGCCTACAAACGCGACCCGCCGAAGCTGCAGCCTTCTGATTGAGAAACGGTCCACGTGAGACTTCCAAAGCGCGTAGATGGCCTGGCTGACTGCTGGCAATAGAGCCTCTTTAAAACCACTGCTGGCAGCGGTGGGATTCGAACCCACGCCCCCGGAGAGACTGGAGCCTAAATCCAGCGCCTTGGACCGCTCGGCCACGCTACCTCTTGGAGAAGGGCTCTCTGGTGCGTTTCGGTGTGGGTGCAGCTCCACGGACAGCCTCAGTTGATTTCGAGGATCTCGTCGGCGGGAGAGAAACACCTTTGAGGTCCTGCTGTGCTGAGTCATACTCCTGGAGATCCCAAATCCTACAGAGTTCTATCGTTTAGAAAGTACATCTGACACAACAAATGAAGCCATGGGGTTTGCTTAAACTCGAAAATTAGGTGAGATTCCCAAAGCTCCCACAGAAATCTAAAGGAAGCGCTTCTGACAAACCAATTAACATGTGGGATGTTCTTGCATGCCAAAACCACTTTATTCTCCCAATACTCTGAAGCCCGGGATACACTGCACTATTATTGGCTGTCCCAGACGAAAGATTGCCATCGTGAAACAATCGTCGCGATTTCAGTGATCGTGGCTCTTCATCGGTGGTCCTATGTCGTACAATGAGAGAGGTTCAAAGACGGCCGTTTTCCCGGTCTTTCGTCCAAAGATAGCCTACGATAGTTTTCTGACAGTGTCAGAAATTCAGCATGATCAATGCACAGTGTGTTTGCTGCTACGACCTGCGTACTGGTATTTGTTTAACGCGAGCGCATGCTGTTGACGTTTCGCTAACGTGTGACGCAGCCGCCGAAGCTTCCGTGTCATCATCGTACAGTCTACATGCCTGTCGTACCCGGGTTTAAACGATCTATGACGCACAGTGTGATAAGGTAATGATCTTATAGGAGGGCAAAAATCCTGCAGTGTATTCCTGGCTTTACAGAAATCTCTGATACAGTGCCCGACTGCTGCCAATTGAGCCTCTTTAAAAGTGCTCCTGGCAGAGGTGGGATTCGAACCCACGCCCCCGAAGAGACTGGAGCCTTAATCCAGCGCCTTAGACCGCTCGGCCACGCTACCACTCAAAGGGCTTGCATCGGGTGTCCGGAGCTCGCATATGCAGGCTGCATCGAGAATCAAGCCAGCTTCATTCAAGTTAACTGAACAATACATTCGCAAGTCACAAGCATATTACAGCAATTTTCCCATTACCTGAGAATAAGAGTCAACCTGATATTTGTTAGTATTCTGAAACAAGAAAGTATTTATAACGTACGCAGCCTACAAACGCGACCCCCCGAAGCTGCAGCCTTCTGATTGAGAAACGGTCCACGTGAGACTTCCAAAGCGCGTAGATGGCCTGGCTGACTGCTGGCAATAGAGCCTCTTTAAAACCACTGCTGGCAGCAGTGGGATTCGAACCCACGCCCCCGGAGAGACTGGAGCCTAAATACAGCGCCTTGGACCGCTCGGCCACGCTACCTCTTGGAGTAAGGGCTATTAGAGGGTTTCCGTCAGTTTGCCCATGCGTTTAAATTGCCAAAGTCTGCATAGTTGTGCCGAGGGACCGTACAGCTTATTTGTCTGCCGTGGCCCACTTAGCCCGGTGACGAATCGTCAGATTCCCCTTATCCCGCCCCCGCGAGAGCAAATCTTGGTAATGGCCAATCGGACGCCTCCAGGGGCATTGTTGAGCTACGAGACTGCCCCCCTCACCCCCCCCAGGCCCCCCACTGACAGGGACCCATTATTTGTCCGTTTTCCCATTATTGTCGCGGATTTGGTTCCTCCCCCAGCGGGACCCCGTGACACGCCCCCCAGGACACGCCCCCAATGACACGAACCCACTATTTGTCCATTTGCCCATTATTGGTGCGGATCGACCCCGTGACCCCTGCTGACCACCCCCCCGACCCCCCCCCACTGACACGAACCCACTATTTGTCCATTTGCCCATTATTGGTGCGGATCGACCCCCTGACCCCTGCTGACCACCCCCCAACCACGTTTTGCGATCGCACCGGGAGGCACAGCGAGGGCGCTGTGGGCACGGCGTACGCCGAATGCGCGCGGGCTTCGGAGACGTCGTGCGCGGGCCCTCTACTGGACCGCACGCCAAATTTCGGGCACCTAGTCTTTTTCCCGGCCTCGCGGGAGCACTGACAGTTTCCCGCTAAATTAGCGGGTTCGCGGACGGTGTCCGATCGGGTCGAAATTCGGCACCCGCGCGCTTGGGGGCCCCGCCGTACGGGCCCCCGAAGCGCAGACCTCTGGGACCTTCGGAAAAAAAGTTAGCGAAACGGAGCTCAAATGGAAAGCAACATGGTGTAGTGGTCTAGGCCATCAAGAGGATCATGATGAGTGATTTTGAGAACATTTGGACAACCCTGTCTTATTTTTGAGCTACGTTATCCAGATTCGGATATGTCGATCGGGGGCCCCCCAGAGGTCATCTGACACCGCGCGGGGTTACGAGGAGCGCGTCCACAAACCCATTACGGAAAATAACATTGGTTTAATGGAAAAGTGTCGCGACCCCCGCGCGGTCCCCGAACGTCGCGCGGCCCCGATACGCCCGTCGTAACATCCCACAGGGGGCCCGGCTGTGGACTCCAGTGGACGCGGCAGAGAGCCTATCGCGAGCCGAGTTACGAACCCTAAATCTGGGATTTCGCGCCGCTCCTGTGCGCACGCGGTGCGGCGTTGGCGCGTGGGTTTCGGATATGTCGGGCCAGAGCCGTCCGGCAGACCGCGTGCCGAATTTGGAGAGCTTACGACTTTTCCTGTCCTCGCGGGAGACCCGACAGTTTCCCGCGTTTCGGTACGCGGGTTCGTGTCGGCTTCCGATCGGGCCGAAACTCGGCACGCGCGCACTCTGGGGTCCCAAACGACGGAACCCGGAAGCGCAGACTCGAGCGACGTTCGGAAGAAGAGCTATAGGGCCGTATCTCGCGCGGGGGTCGCACTTTGCGGTGGGTTTACGCGGTCGCGAAGACTCCGATTCGACCGGGGCGCGCGCGGGTCTTCTAGTCCGGACGTCCTCTCCGCGGAACACCGAGCGTCGCGGCCGAGACCCCTTCGCGACTCGACCTGCCTGCCCTAGTTTTAAGGTTTTCGGCAGGGCGTAGCGCGCGCGCCTTACGCCGTCGGCGCGCGGGTTCCGGATATGTCGCGTTAGAGCTCTCCGGCAGCCCGCGCACCGATTTCTGCGACCTTTCGACTTTTCCCAGCTTAGCGGGAGACCTGACAGTTTCCCGCTACCGGCCGTGGGTTCGTGCCGGAGTCCGATCGGGTCAAAAATCGGCACGCTCTATGTCGGAGTTCTCCCGAGACGGACCCCCGAAGCGCGGGCCGCTGCGGCGTTCCAGAAAAAATAGATTCCAAAAAAGCAACGAAAACTTGAGGCCTGAGGCCTATGGGAATTATAATGGGGGAATTTGATGTTTTCGGACGGCGGCCAAATTTTTTCTTTCGCGCCACGACGCCCGTCTTCGGATATGTTGTAGAGGGGCACTCTGTGAGCCAGGGCCCCGAATTTGGGGCACCTAGGCCCTTCCGGGGCCCTTCGGTGAGGCTGCGAAAATCCTCATTTTTTCATGTTTTTTGTATGGGACGCGAAAATTTGTCACCAGGGAACAAGTTTTCTAGGCGTTTCAGACGACGCTGATTCACCTGGTAAAATTTCTGTGAGAAGGATTTTTGAGTTTGGACGTGTGTTTTTTTGTGTGAGAAAGGGTGAAAAAAAGCTCAATTTGGTGCTTCATTGCTCAGCCCAGGAAGGTCTTAGGGACTCGAATGAGGGTTCGTTGGAAAGGCCCGGACACGACCTTTACAAAGAGCCCAGAGTCGAGGGTGTGGCCCATTCAGGGGCGGAGCTAGAGGCATTTAAAAATCAGAAAAGTGTGAAAAAGCTCAAGTTTAGGGCTCTGTTTCTCGGCCAAGGAAGGTCGCAGAGACTCGAGTGAGGGTTCGTTGGAAAGGCCCGGACCGGGCCTTTCCAACGAGCCCAAGGTTGAGGGTGTGGCTTATTCATGGGCGGAGCTAGGGGCTTTTGAATTTAAAAGCTCGTTTTTTATATCGTTTTTTTTGAGGGTGTGGCTTATTCATGGGCGGAGCTAGGGGCTTTTGAATTTAAAAGCTCGTTTTTTATATCTCCGGCAGGGAAGGTCCTAGAGACTCGAGGGTGGGCGCGTTTTGAAGGGCTCGGAGAGACCTTTCGAACGACACCAGCCTCCAGTCTCTACGACGTTCCCTCGCCGAGATATGGTTTTCCACTTTTGAAAATGTATGAAAAAGGCTTGTTTTCAGGGCTAGTTTGCTCGGCCCAGGAAGGTCCTAGGGACTCGATTGAGGGTGCTTTGGAAAGGCCCGGACTAGGCCTTTCCAAAGAGCCCAGGGTCGAGGGTTCAGGGGCGGAGCTAGGGGCGTTTAAATATCAGAAAAATGTGAAAAATCTCAAGTTTAGGGCTCTGTTTCTCGGCCCAGGAAGGTCGTAGAGACTCGAGTGAGGGTTCGTTGGAAAGGCCCGGACGAGGCCTTTACAACGAACCCGAGATCTAGGGCGTGGCTCCTTCAAGGGCGGAGCTATGCGCTTTTGAAAAGGCGTTTGGAAAACGATGGTTTTTCGGAAAGGGGCGGGGCCATAGAGACTTGGGGTTGGGGGCGTGTCTGAGGGGGCGGCGAGACCTTTCCAACGACACCACCCCCGAGTCTCTACGACGTTCTTTGGCCGAGATAGATTTTTTATGTTTTTTTTTAAATATTCAAAAAATGCTTTTTGGCAGTTTGGCCTCAACCGTTTTTGGATTTGAAAATGTGTGAAAAATGCTAAAGTTTAGGGCTCCTTTTCTCGGCCTAGGAAGGTCGGAGAGACTCGGGGTGGGTGTCGTTGGAAAGCCCTCCTCCAGACCTTTCCAACAATTCCTAGTTTAAGGGTGTAGTCCTTTCGGGGGCGGAGCTACGGGCATTTGAATATAAAAGCCATTTTTTTATATCTCCGGAACGGAAGGTCCTAGAGACTTGGGGCTGGGGGCGCTGTGAAGGGGGCGGCGTGACCTTTCCAACGACACCACCCCCAAGTCTCTACGACGTTCCTGTGCCGAGATATTGCTTAACATTTTTTGAAAATGTGTGAAAATGGCTTATATTCAGGACTCATTTTCTCGGCCTAGGAAGGTCGTAGAGACTTGGGGTTGGGGTCATCGGAAAGCCTGGGAATAGACCTTTCCAACGACGGTGTACCCCTTACGTTTTTTTTTGACCAAATTTTCGACCTCGCCGGATCTTCGCCAAATTCGCACCACGCGTAGGGCGTGCCGAGACTAAGACAGGAGCGTGATCCCCGCGTTCCTAGCTCCTTCCTGGAACACTGACGGAAAACCATTATTCTGACAATGGCAATGTATCATATGGCAATTGTCAGTCTTCTATCTCGGCACAGGAACGAGCTGGGGGGGTGGGACCAGCGCTATTGTCATAGTCTCGGCACGCCCTACGCGTGGTGCGGATTTGGTGACGATCGGGCGAGGTCGAAAATTTGGTCAAAAAAAAACGTAAGGTGTACCCCTTACGTTTTTTTTTGACCAAATTTTCAACCTCGCCGGATCTTCGCCAAATTCGCACCACGCGTAGGGCGTGCCGAGACTAAGACAGGAGCGTGATCCCCGCGTTCCTAGCTCCTTCCTGGAACACTGACGGAAAACCATTATTCTGACAATGGCAATTTATCATATGGCAATTGTCAGTCTTCTATCTCGTCACAGGAACGAGCTAGGAACGCGGGACCCGCGCTCCTGTCATAGTCTCGGCACGTACTACGCGTGGTGCGAATCTGGCGAAGATCGGGCGAGGTCGAAAATTTGGTCAAAAAAAACGTAAGGTGTACCCCTTACGTTTTTTTTTGACCAAATTTTCGACCTCGCCGGATCTTCGCCAAATTCGCACCACGCGTAGGGCGTGCCGAGACTAAGACAGGAGCGTGATCCCCGCGTTCCTAGCTCCTTCCTGGAACACTGACGGAAAACCATTATTCTGACAATGGCAATGTATCATATGGCAATTGTCAGTCTTCTATCTCGGCACAGGAACGAGCTGGGGGGGTGGGACCAGCGCTATTGTCATAGTCTCGGCACGCCCTACGCGTGGTGCGGATTTGGTGACGATCGGGCGAGGTCGAAAATTTGGTCAAAAAAAAACGTAAGGTGTACCCCTTACGTTTTTTTTTGACCAAATTTTCGACCTCGCCGGATCTTCGCCAAATTCGCACCACGCGTAGGGCGTGCCGAGACTAAGACAGGAGCGTGATCCCCGCGTTCCTAGCTCCTTCCTGGAACACTGACGGAAAACCATTATTCTGACAATGGCAATTTATCATATGGCAATTGTCAGTCTTCTATCTCGGCACAGGAACGAGCTGGGGGGGTGGGACCAGCGCTATTGTCATAGTCTCGGCACGCCCTACGCGTGGTGCGGATTTGGTGACGATCGGGCGAGGTCGAAAATTTGGTCAAAAAAAAACGTAAGGTGTACCCCTTACGTTTTTTTTTGACCAAATTTTCGACCTCGCCGGATCTTCGCCAAATTCGCACCACGCGTAGGGCGTGCCGAGACTAAGACAGGAGCGTGATCCCCGCATTCCTAGCTCCTTCCTGGAATACTGACGGAAAACCATTATTCTGACAATGGCAATTTATCATATGGCAATTGTCAGTCTTCTATCTCGTCACAGGAACGAGCTAGGAACGCGGGACCCGCGCTCCTGTCATAGTCTCGGCACGTACTACGCGTGGTGCGAATCTGGCGAAGATCGGGCGAGGTCGAAAATTTGGTCAAAAAAAAACGTAAGGTGTACCCCTTACGTTTTTTTTTTACCAAATTTTCGACCTCGCCGGATCTTCGCCAAATTCGCACCACGCGTAGGGCGTGCCGAGACTAAGACAGGAGCGTGATCCCCGCGTTCCTAGCTCCTTCCTGGAACACTGACGGAAAACCATTATTCTGACAATGGCAATGTATCATATGGCAATTGTCAGTCTTCTATCTCGGCACAGGAACGAGCTGGGGGGGTGGGACCAGCGCTATTGTCATAGTCTCGGCACGCCCTACGTGTGGTGCGGATTTGGTGACGATCGGAGGAGGTGAAAAATTTAGGCCTATAAACGGGGGGCGGGACCAGCGCTGCTGTCTTAGTCTCGGCACCCCGGACACGCGGTACGAATTTGGTGACGATCGGGGGAGGTCAAAAATTTAGGCCCCCGCATGCAAAAAAGGGCAATCGGACGGATAATGGGTTGGTGGCCGTTTTTTTGGGGGGGGGGCAAGGCCCCCATGCAAATAATGGGCAATTGGACGGATAAAGGGTTTGTGTCACTTTGGGGGGGGGGGCAAGGCCCCCATGCAAATAATGGGCAATCGGACGGATAATGGGTTTTTGTCACTTTTATGGGGGGGGGCAAGGCCACCCATTCAAATAATGGGCAATCGGACGGATAATGGGTTTTTGTCACTTTTTGGGGGGGGCCAACAAGGCCCCCCATGCAAATAATGGGCAATCGGACGGATAATGGGTTTTTGTCACTTTTTGGGGGGGGGGCAAGGCCACCCATTCAAATAATGGGCAATCGGACGCCTAAAGGGTTCGCGTCAGGCCGGGGGCGTGTCCTGACACTTTCAATTTGTAACTGGCCATCGTTAGAATAGGGGATCCGCGGTCGCCCCGGTAGGTCGCCGCCTCATGGCCGAGCGCCGAACTGCGGCGAAAAACCAAAGTTTTCGACCCAGCCCCGCGCCGGCCCCCTGGGGGCCTGGGGGGGGAGACGCCCGCTCGCCCCACCGGCCCGGCCCTCCGGACGCGCGGGCGCCGCCCTGGGGTCTGTGAAAAATTTTGGGGGGCCGGCGCGCAGCTGACAGTTTTCGACGCCGACGGCCAATGTCCGTAACAGCCGTTCGTCAGGGTTCCCTTCCTGGTTCCCTAAGGCAAGAAGGGCTCTCTGGTGCGTTTCGGTGTGGGTGCAGCTCCACGGACAGCCTCAGTTGATTTCGAGGATCTTGTCAGCGGGAGAGAAACACCTTTGAGGTCCTGCTGTGCTGAGTCATACTCCTGGAGATCCCAAATCCTACAGAGTTCTATCGTTTAGAAAGTACATCTGACACAACAAATGAAGCCATGGGGTTTGCTTAAACTCGAAAATTAGGTGAGATTCCCAAAGCTCCCACAGAAATCTAAAGGAAGCGCTTCTGACAAACCAATTAACATGTGGGATGTTCTTGCATGCCAAAACCACTTTATTCTCCCAATACTCTGAAGCCCGGGATACACTGCACGATTATTGGCTGTCCCAGACGAAAGATTGCCATCGTGAAACAATCGTCGCGATTTCAGTGATCGTGGCTCTTCATCGGTGGTCCTATGTCATACAATGAGAGAGGTTCAAAGACGGCCGTTTTCCCGGTCTTTCGTCCAAAGATAGCCTACGATAGTTTTCTGACAGTGTCAGAAATTCAGCATGATCAACGCACAGTGTGTTTGCTGCTACGACCTGCGTACTGGTATTTGTTTAACGCGAGCGCATGCTGTTGACTTTTCGCTAACGTGTGACGCAGCCGCCGAAGCTTCCGTGTCATCATCGTACAGTCTGCATGCCTGTCGTACCCGGGTTTAAACGATCTATGACGCACAGTGTGATAAGGTAATGATCTTATAGGAGGGCAAAAATCCTGCAGTGTATTCCTGGCTTTACAGAAATCTCTGATACAGTGCCCGACTGCTGCCAATTGAGCCTCTTTAAAAGTGCTCCTGGCAGCGGTGGGATTCGAACCCACGCCCCCGAAGAGACTGGAGCCTTAATCCAGCGCCTTAGACCGCTCGGCCACGCTACCACTCAAAGGGCTTGCGTCGGGTGTCCGGAGCTCGCATATGCAGGCTGCATCGAGAATCAAGCCAGCTTCATTCAAGTTAACTGAACAATACATTCGCAAGTCACAAGCATATTACAGCAATTTTCCCATTACCTGAGAATAAGAGTCAACCTGATATTTGTTAGTATTCTGAAACAAGAAAGTATTTATAACGTACGCAGCCTACAAACGCGACCCCCCGAAGCTGCAGCCTTCTGATTGAGAAACGGTCCACGTGAGACTACCAAAGCGCGTAGATGGCCTGGCTGACTGCTGGCAATAGAGCCTCTTTAAAACCACTGCTGGCAGCGGTGGGATTCGAACCCACGCCCCCGGAGAGACTGGAGCCTAAATCCAGCGCCTTGGACCGCTCGGCCACGCTACCTCTTGGAGAAGGGCTCTCTGGTGCGTTTCGGTGTGGGTGCAGCTCCACGGACAGCCTCAGTTGATTTCGAGGATCTTGTCGGCGGGAGAGAAACACCTTTGAGGTCCTGCTGTGCTGAGTCATACTCCTGGAGATCCCAAATCCTACAGAGTTCTATCGTTTAGAAAGTACATCTGACACAACAAATGAAGCCATGGGGTTTGCTTAAACTCGAAAATTAGGTGAGATTCCCAAAGCTCCCACAGAAATCTAAAGGAAGCGCTTCTGACAAACCAATTAACATGTGGGATGTTCTTGCATGCCAAAACCACTTTATTCTCCCAATACTCTGAAGCCCGGGATACACTGCACGATTATTGGCTGTCCCAGACGAAAGATTGCCATCGTGAAACAATCGTCGCGATTTCAGTGATCGTGGCTCTTCATCGGTGGTCCTATGTCATACAATGAGAGAGGTTCAAAGACGGCCGTTTTCCCGGTCTTTCGTCCAAAGATAGCCTACGATAGTTTTCTGACAGTGTCAGAAATTCAGCATGATCAACGCACAGTGTGTTTGCTGCTACGACCTGCGTACTGGTATTTGTTTAACGCGAGCGCATGCTGTTGACTTTTCGCTAACGTGTGACGCAGCCGCCGAAGCTTCCGTGTCATCATCGTACAGTCTGCATGCCTGTCGTACCCGGGTTTAAACGATCTATGACGCACAGTGTGATAAGGTAATGATCTTATAGGAGGGCAAAAATCCTGCAGTGTATTCCTGGCTTTACAGAAATCTCTGATACAGTGCCCGACTGCTGCCAATTGAGCCTCTTTAAAAGTGCTCCTGGCAGCGGTGGGATTCGAACCCACGCCCCCGAAGAGACTGGAGCCTTAATCCAGCGCCTTAGACCGCTCGGCCACGCTACCACTCAAAGGGCTTGCGTCGGGTGTCCGGAGCTCGCATATGCAGGCTGCATCGAGAATCAAGCCAGCTTCATTCAAGTTAACTGAACAATACATTCGCAAGTCACAAGCATATTACAGCAATTTTCCCATTACCTGAGAATAAGAGTCAACCTGATATTTGTTAGTATTCTGAAACAAGAAAGTATTTATAACGTACGCAGCCTACAAACGCGACCCCCCGAAGCTGCAGCCTTCTGATTGAGAAACGGTCCACGTGAGACTACCAAAGCGCGTAGATGGCCTGGCTGACTGCTGGCAATAGAGCCTCTTTAAAACCACTGCTGGCAGCGGTGGGATTCGAACCCACGCCCCCGGAGAGACTGGAGCCTAAATCCAGCGCCTTGGACCGCTCGGCCACGCTACCTCTTGGAGAAGGGCTCTCTGGTGCGTTTCGGTGTGGGTGCAGCTCCACGGACAGCCTCAGTTGATTTCGAGGATCTTGTCGGCGGGAGAGAAACACCTTTGAGGTCCTGCTGTGCTGAGTCATACTCCTGGAGATCCCAAATCCTACAGAGTTCTATCGTTTAGAAAGTACATCTGACACAACAAATGAAGCCATGGGGTTTGCTTAAACTCGAAAATTAGGTGAGATTCCCAAAGCTCCCACAGAAATCTAAAGGAAGCGCTTCTGACAAACCAATTAACATGTGGGATGTTCTTGCATGCCAAAACCACTTTATTCTCCCAATACTCTGAAGCCCGGGATACACTGCACGATTATTGGCTGTCCCAGACGAAAGATTGCCATCGTGAAACAATCGTCGCGATTTCAGTGATCGTGGCTCTTCATCGGTGGTCCTATGTCGTACAATGAGAGAGGTTCAAAGACGGCCGTTTTCCCGGTCTTTCGTCCAAAGATAGCCTACGATAGTTTTCTGACAGTGTCAGAAATTCAGCATGATCAACGCACAGTGTGTTTGCTGCTACGACCTGCGTACTGGTATTTGTTTAACGCGAGCGCATGCTGTTGACTTTTCGCTTACGTGTGACGCAGCCGCCGAAGCTTCCGTGTCATCATCGTACAGTCTACATGCCTGTCGTACCCGGGTTTAAACGATCTATGACGCACAGTGTGATAAGGTAATGATCTTATAGGAGGGCGAAAATCCTGCAGTGTATTCCTGGCTTTACAGAAATCTCTGATACAGTGCCCGACTGCTGCCAATTGAGCCTCTTTAAAAGTGTTCCTGGCAGCGGTGGGATTCGAACCCACGCCCCCGAAGAGACTGGAGCCTTAATCCAGCGCCTTAGACCGCTCGGCCACGCTACCACTCAAAGGGCTTGTGTCGGTTGTCCGGAGGACGCATATGCAGGCTGCATCGAGAATCAAGCCAGCTTCATTCAAGTTAACTGAACAATACATTCGCAAGTCACAAGCATATTACAGCAATTTTCCCATTAACTGAGAATAAGAGTCAACCTAAAATTTGTTAGTATTCTGAAACAAGAAAGTATTTATAACGTACGCAGCCTACAACCACGACCCCCCGAAGCTGCAGCCTTCTGATTGAGAAACGGTCCACGTGAGACATCCAAAGCGCGTAGATGGCCTGGCTGACTGCTGGCAATAGAGCCTCTTTAAAACCACTGCTGGCAGCGGTGGGATTCGAACCCAAGCCCCCGGAGAGACTGCAGCCTAAATCCAGCGCCTTGGACCGCTCGGCCACGCTACCTCTTGGAGAAGGGCTCTCTGGTGCGTTTCGGTGTGGGTGCAGCTCCACGGACAGCCTCAGTTGATTTCGAGGATCTCGTCGGCGGGAGAGAAACACCTTTGAGGTCCTGCTGTGCTGAGTCATACTCCTGGAGATCCCAAATCCTACAGAGTTCTATCGTTTAGAAAGTACATCTGACACAACAAATGAAGCCATGGGGTTTGCTTAAACTCGAAAATTAGGTGAGATTCCCAAAGCTCCCACAGAAATCTAAAGGAAGCGCTTCTGACAAACCAATTAACATGTGGGATGTTCTTGCATGCCAAAACCACTTTATTCTCCCAATACTCTGAAGCCCGGGATACACTGCACTATTATTGGCTGTCCCAGACGAAAGATTGCCATCGTGAAACAATCGTCGCGATTTCAGTGATCGTGGCTCTTCATCGGTGGTCCTATGTCGTACAATGAGAGAGGTTCAAAGACGGCCGTTTTCCCGGTCTTTCGTCCAAAGATAGCCTACGATAGTTTTCTGACAGTGTCAGAAATTCAGCATGATGAATACAACACAGACTTACATGATACACAATGGTAAATGGTTTAGTTGTTGTTGTTTTTTTTTTGAATGGACACTGCTAGTGTGTTTGCTGCTACGACCTGCGTACTGGTATTTGTTTAACGCGAGCGCATGCTGTTGACTTTTCGCTTACGTGTGACGCAGCCGCCGAAGCTTCCGTGTCATCATCGTACAGTCTACATGCCTGTCGTACCCGGGTTTAAACGATCTATGACGCACAGTGTGATAAGGTAATGATCTTATAGGAGGGCGAAAATCCTGCAGTGTATTCCTGGCTTTACAGAAATCTCTGATACAGTGCCCGACTGCTGCCAATTGAGCCTCTTTAAAAGTGTTCCTGGCAGCGGTGGGATTCGAACCCACGCCCCCGAAGAGACTGGAGCCTTAATCCAGCGCCTTAGACCGCTCGGCCACGCTACCACTCAAAGGGCTTGTGTCGGTTGTCCGGAGGACGCACATGCAGGCTGCATCGAGAATCAAGCCAGCTTCATTCAAGTTAACTGAACAATACATTCGCAAGTCACAAGCATATTACAGCAATTTTCCCATTAACTGAGAATAAGAGTCAACCTAAAATTTGTTAGTATTCTGAAACAAGAAAGTATTTATAACGTACGCAGCCTACAACCGCGACCCCCCGAAGCTGCAGCCTTCTGATTGAGAAACGGTCCACGTGAGACATCCAAAGCGCGTAGATGGCCTGGCTGACTGCTGGCAATAGAGCCTCTTTAAAACCACTGCTGGCAGCGGTGGGATTCGAACCCAAGCCCCCGGAGAGACTGCAGCCTAAATCCAGCGCCTTGGACCGCTCGGCCACGCTACCTCTTGGAGAAGGGCTCTCTGGTGCGTTTCGGTGTGGGTGCAGCTCCACGGACAGCCTCAGTTGATTTCGAGGATCTCGTCGGCGGGAGAGAAACACCTTTGAGGTCCTGCTGTGCTGAGTCATACTCCTGGAGATCCCAAATCCTACAGAGTTCTATCGTTTAGAAAGTACATCTGACACAACAAATGAAGCCATGGGGTTTGCTTAAACTCGAAAATTAGGTGAGATTCCCAAAGCTCCCACAGAAATCTAAAGGAAGCGCTTCTGACAAACCAATTAACATGTGGGATGTTCTTGCATGCCAAAACCACTTTATTCTCCCAATACTCTGAAGCCCGGGATACACTGCACTATTATTGGCTGTCCCAGACGAAAGATTGCCATCGTGAAACAATCGTCGCGATTTCAGTGATCGTGGCTCTTCATCGGTGGTCCTATGTCGTACAATGAGAGAGGTTCAAAGACGGCCGTTTTCCCGGTCTTTCGTCCAAAGATAGCCTACGATAGTTTTCTGACAGTGTCAGAAATTCAGCATGATGAATACAACACAGACTTACATGATACACAATGGTAAATGGTTTAGTTGTTGTTGTTTTTTTTTTGAATGGACACTGCTAGTGTGTTTGCTGCTACGACCTGCGTACTGGTATTTGTTTAACGCGAGCGCATGCTGTTGACGTTTCGCTAACGTGTGACGCAGCCGCCGAAGCTTCCGTGTCATCATCGTACAGTCTACATGCCTGTCGTACCCGGGTTTAAACGATCTATGACGCACAGTGTGAAAAGGTAATGATCTTATAGGAGGGCAAAAATCCTGCAGTGTATTCCTGGCTTTACAGAAATCTCTGATACAGTGCCCGACTGCTGCCAATTGAGCCTCTTTAAAAGTGCTCCTGGCAGCGGTGGGATTCGAACCCACGCCCCCGAAGAGACTGGAGCCTTAATCCAGCGCCTTAGACCGCTCGGCCACGCTACCACTCAAAGGGCTTGCGTCGGGTGTCCGGAGCTCGCATATGCAGGCTGCATCGAGAATCAAGCCAGCTTCATTCAAGTTAACTGAACAATACATTCGCAAGTCACAAGCATATTACAGCAATTTTCCCATTACCTGAGAATAAGAGTCAACCTGATATTTGTTAGTATTCTGAAACAAGAAAGTATTTATAACGTACGCAGCCTACAAACGCGACCCCCCGAAGCTGCAGCCTTCTGATTGAGAAACGGTCCACGTGAGACTTCCAAAGCGCGTAGATGGCCTGGCTGACTGCTGGCAATAGAGCCTCTTTAAAAACACTGCTGGCAGCGGTGGGATTCGAACCCACGCCCCCGGAGAGACTGGAGCCTAAATCCAGCGCCTTGGACCGCTCGGCCACGCTACCTCTTGGAGAAGGGCTCTCTGGTGCGTTTCGGTGTGGGTGCAGCTCCACGGACAGCCTCAGTTGATTTCGAGGATCTTGTCGGCGGGAGAGAAACACCTTTGAGGTCCTGCTGTGGTGAGTCATACTCCTGGAGATCCCAAATCCTACAGAGTTCTATCGTTTAGAAAGTACATCTGACACAACAAATGAAGCCATGGGGTTTGCTTAAACTCGAAAATTAGGTGAGATTCCCAAAGCTCCCACAGAAATCTAAAGGAAGCGCTTCTGACAAACCAATTAACATGTGGGATGTTCTTGCATGCCAAAACCACTTTATTCTCCCAATACTCTGAAGCCCGGGATACACTGCACGATTATTGGCTGTCCCAGACGAAAGATTGCCATCGTGAAACAATCGTCGCGATTTCAGTGATCGTGGCTCTTCATCGGTGGTACTATGTCGTACAATGAGAGAGGTTCAAAGACGGCCGTTTTCCCGGTCTTTCGTCCAAAGATAGCCTTCGATAGTTTTCTGACAGTGTCAGAAATTCAGCATGATCAACGCACAGTGTGTTTGCTGCTACGACCTGCGTACTGGTATTTGTTTAACGCGAGCGCATGCTGTTGACTTTTCGCTAACGTGTGACGCAGCCGCCGAAGCTTCCGTGTCATCATCGTACAGTCTACATGCCTGTCGTACCCGGGTTTAAACGATCTATGACGCACAGTGTGATAAGGTAATGATCTTATAGGAGGGCGAAAATCCTGCAGTGTATTCCTGGCTTTACAGAAATCTCTGATACAGTGCCCGACTGCTGCCAATTGAGCCTCTTTAAAAGTGTTCCTGGCAGCGGTGGGATTCGAACCCACGCCCCCGAAGAGACTGGAGCCTTAATCCAGCGCCTTAGACCGCTCGGCCACGCTACCACTCAAAGGGCTTGTGTCGGTTGTCCGTAGGACGCATATGCAGGCTGCATCGAGAATCAAGCCAGCTTCATTCAAGTTAACTGAACAATACATTCGCAAGTCACAAGCATATTACAGCAATTTTCCCATTAACTGAGAATAAGAGTCAACCTAAAATTTGTTAGTATTCTGAAACAAGAAAGTATTTATAACGTACGCAGCCTACAACCGCGACCCCCCGAAGCTGCAGCCTTCTGATTGAGAAACGGTCCACGTGAGACATCCAAAGCGCGTAGATGGCCTGGCTGACTGCTGGCAATAGAGCCTCTTTAAAACCACTGCTGGCAGCGGTGGGATTCGAACCCAAGCCCCCGGAGAGACTGCAGCCTAAATCCAGCGCCTTGGACCGCTCGGCCACGCTACCTCTTGGAGAAGGGCTCTCTGGTGCGTTTCGGTGTGGGTGCAGCTCCACGGACAGCCTCAGTTGATTTCGAGGATCTCGTCGGCGGGAGAGAAACACCTTTGAGGTCCTGCTGTGCTGAGTCATACTCCTGGAGATCCCAAATCCTACAGAGTTCTATCGTTTAGAAAGTACATCTGACACAACAAATGAAGCCATGGGGTTTGCTTAAACTCGAAAATTAGGTGAGATTCCCAAAGCTCCCACAGAAATCTAAAGGAAGCGCTTCTGACAAACCAATTAACATGTGGGATGTTCTTGCATGCCAAAACCACTTTATTCTCCCAATACTCTGAAGCCCGGGATACACTGCACTATTATTGGCTGTCCCAGACGAAAGATTGCCATCGTGAAACAATCGTCGCGATTTCAGTGATCGTGGCTCTTCATCGGTGGTCCTATGTCGTACAATGAGAGAGGTTCAAAGACGGCCGTTTTCCCGGTCTTTCGTCCAAAGATAGCCTACGATAGTTTTCTGACAGTGTCAGAAATTCAGCATGATCAATGCACAGTGTGTTTGCTGCTACGACCTGCGTACTGGTATTTGTTTAACGCGAGCGCATGCTGTTGACGTTTCGCTAACGTGTGACGCAGCCGCCGAAGCTTCCGTGTCATCATCGTACAGTCTACATGCCTGTCGTACCCGGGTTTAAACGATCTATGACGCACAGTGTGATAAGGTAATGATCTTATAGGAGGGCAAAAATCCTGCAGTGTATTCCTGGCTTTACAGAAATCTCTGATACAGTGCCCGACTGCTGCCAATTGAGCCTCTTTAAAAGTGCTACTGGCAGCGGTGGGATTCGAACCCACGCCCCCGAAGAGACTGGAGCCTTAATCCAGCGCCTTAGACCGCTCGGCCACGCTACCACTCAAAGGGCTTGTGTCGGGTGTCCGGAGCTCGCATATGCAGGCTGCATCGAGAATCAAGCCAGCTTCATTCAAGTTAACTGAACAATACATTCGCAAGTCACAAGCATATTACAGCAATTTTCCCATTAACTGAGAATAAGAGTCAACCTAAAATTTGTTAGTATTCTGAAACAAGAAAGTATTTATAACGTACGCAGCCTACAACCGCGACCCCCCGAAGCTGCAGCCTTCTGATTGAGAAACGGTCCACGTGAGACATCCAAAGCGCGTAGATGGCCTGGCTGACTGCTGGCAATAGAGCCTCTTTAAAACCACTGCTGGCAGCGGTGGGATTCGAACCCAAGCCCCCGGAGAGACTGCAGCCTAAATCCAGCGCCTTGGACCGCTCGGCCACGCTACCTCTTGGAGAAGGGCTCTCTGGTGCGTTTCGGTGTGGGTGCAGCTCCACGGACAGCCTCAGTTGATTTCGAGGATCTCGTCGGCGGGAGAGAAACACCTTTGAGGTCCTGCTGTGCTGAGTCATACTCCTGGAGATCCCAAATCCTACAGAGTTCTATCGTTTAGAAAGTACATCTGACACAACAAATGAAGCCATGGGGTTTGCTTAAACTCGAAAATTAGGTGAGATTCCCAAAGCTCCCACAGAAATCTAAAGGAAGCGCTTCTGACAAACCAATTAACATGTGGGATGTTCTTGCATGCCAAAACCACTTTATTCTCCCAATACTCTGAAGCCCGGGATACACTGCACTATTATTGGCTGTCCCAGACGAAAGATTGCCATCGTGAAACAATCGTCGCGATTTCAGTGATCGTGGCTCTTCATCGGTGGTCCTATGTCGTACAATGAGAGAGGTTCAAAGACGGCCGTTTTCCCGGTCTTTCGTCCAAAGATAGCCTACGATAGTTTTCTGACAGTGTCAGAAATTCAGCATGATCAATGCACAGTGTGTTTGCTGCTACGACCTGCGTACTGGTATTTGTTTAACGCGAGCGCATGCTGTTGACGTTTCGCTAACGTGTGACGCAGCCGCCGAAGCTTCCGTGTCATCATCGTACAGTCTACATGCCTGTCGTACCCGGGTTTAAACGATCTATGACGCACAGTGTGATAAGGTAATGATCTTATAGGAGGGCAAAAATCCTGCAGTGTATTCCTGGCTTTACAGAAATCTCTGATACAGTGCCCGACTGCTGCCAATTGAGCCTCTTTAAAAGTGCTCCTGGCAGCGGTGGGATTCGAACCCACGCCCCCGAAGAGACTGGAGCCTTAATCCAGCGCCTTAGACCGCTCGGCCACGCTACCACTCAAAGGGCTTGCGTCGGGTGTCCGGAGCTCGCATATGCAGGCTGCATCGAGAATCAAGCCAGTTTCATTCAAGTTAACTGAACAATACATTTGCAAGTCACAAGCATATTACAGCAATTTTCCCATTACCTGAGAATAAGAGTCAACCTGATATTTGTTAGTATTCTGAAACAAGAAAGTATTTATAACGTACGCAGCCTACAAACGCGACCCCCCGAAGCTGCAGCCTTCTGATTGAGAAACGGTCCACGTGAGACTACCAAAGCGCGTAGATGGCCTGGCTGACTGCTGGCAATAGAGCCTCTTTAAAACCACTGCTGGCAGCGGTGGGATTCGAACCCACGCCCCCGGAGAGACTGGAGCCTAAATCCAGCGCCTTGGACCGCTCGACCACGCTACCTCTTGGAGAAGGGCTCTCTGGTGCGTTTCGGTGTGGGTGCAGCTCCACGGACAGCCTCAGTTGATTTCGAGGATCTTTTCGGCGGGAGAGAAACACCTTTGAGGTCCTGCTGTGCTGAGTCATACTCCTGGAGATCCCAAATCCTACAGAGTTCTATCGTTTAGAAAGTACATCTGACACAACAAATGAAGCCATGGGGTTTGCTTAAACTCGAAAATTAGGTGAGATTCCCAAAGCTCCCACAGAAATCTAAAGGAAGCGCTTCTGACAAACCAATTAACATGTGGGATGTTCTTGCATGCCAAAACCACTTTATTCTCCCAATACTCTGAAGCCCGGGATACACTGCACGATTATTGGCTGTCCCAGACGAAAGATTGCCATCGTGAAACAATCGTCGCGATTTCAGTGATCGTGGCTCTTCATCGGTGGTCCTATGTCGTACAATGAGAGAGGTTCAAAGACGGCCGTTTTCCCGGTCTTTCGTCCAAAGATAGCCTACGATAGTTTTCTGACAGTGTCAGAAATTCAGCATGATCAACGCACAGTGTGTTTGCTGCTACGACCTGCGTACTGGTATTTGTTTAACGCGAGCGCATGCTGTTGACTTTTCGCTTACGTGTGACGCAGCCGCCGAAGCTTCCGTGTCATCATCGTACAGTCTACATGCCTGTCGTACCCGGGTTTAAACGATCTATGACGCACAGTGTGATAAGGTAATGATCTTATAGGAGGGCGAAAATCCTGCAGTGTATTCCTGGCTTTACAGAAATCTCTGATACAGTGCCCGACTGCTGCCAATTGAGCCTCTTTAAAAGTGTTCCTGGCAGCGGTGGGATTCGAACCCACGCCCCCGAAGAGACTGGAGCCTTAATCCAGCGCCTTAGACCGCTCGGCCACGCTACCACTCAAAGGGCTTGTGTCGGTTGTCCGGAGGACGCATATGCAGGCTGCATCGAGAATCAAGCCAGCTTCATTCAAGTTAACTGAACAATACATTCGCAAGTCACAAGCATATTACAGCAATTTTCCCATTAACTGAGAATAAGAGTCAACCTAAAATTTGTTAGTATTCTGAAACAAGAAAGTATTTATAACGTACGCAGCCTACAACCGCGACCCCCCGAAGCTGCAGCCTTCTGATTGAGAAACGGTCCACGTGAGACATCCAAAGCGCGTAGATGGCCTGGCTGACTGCTGGCAATAGAGCCTCTTTAAAACCACTGCTGGCAGCGGTGGGAGTCGAACCCAAGCCCCCGGAGAGACTGCAGCCTAAATCCAGCGCCTTGGACCGCTCGGCCACGCTACCTCTTGGAGAAGGGCTCTCTGGTGCGTTTCGGTGTGGGTGCAGCTCCACGGACAGCCTCAGTTGATTTCGAGGATCTCGTCGGCGGGAGAGAAACACCTTTGAGGTCCTGCTGTGCTGAGTCATACTCCTGGAGATCCCAAATCCTACAGAGTTCTATCGTTTAGAAAGTACATCTGACACAACAAATGAAGCCATGGGGTTTGCTTAAACTCGAAAATTAGGTGAGATTCCCAAAGCTCCCACAGAAATCTAAAGGAAGCGCTTCTGACAAACCAATTAACATGTGGGATGTTCTTGCATGCCAAAACCACTTTATTCTCCCAATACTCTGAAGCCCGGGATACACTGCACTATTATTGGCTGTCCCAGACGAAAGATTGCCATCGTGAAACAATCGTCGCGATTTCAGTGATCGTGGCTCTTCATCGGTGGTCCTATGTCGTACAATGAGAGAGGTTCAAAGACGGCCGTTTTCCCGGTCTTTCGTCCAAAGATAGCCTACGATAGTTTTCTGACAGTGTCAGAAATTCAGCATGATCAATGCACAGTGTGTTTGCTGCTACGACCTGCGTACTGGTATTTGTTTAACGCGAGCGCATGCTGTTGACGTTTCGCTAACGTGTGACGCAGCCGCCGAAGCTTCCGTGTCATCATCGTACAGTCTACATGCCTGTCGTACCCGGGTTTAAACGATCTATGACGCACAGTGTGATAAGGTAATGATCTTATAGGAGGGCAAAAATCCTGCAGTGTATTCCTGGCTTTACAGAAATCTCTGATACAGTGCCCGACTGCTGCCAATTGAGCCTCTTTAAAAGTGCTCCTGGCAGCGGTGGGATTCGAACCCACGCCCCCGAAGAGACTGGAGCCTTAATCCAGCGCCTTAGACCGCTCGGCCACGCTACCACTCAAAGGGCTTGCGTCGGGTGTCCGGAGCTCGCATATGCAGGCTGCATCGAGAATCAAGCCAGCTTCATTCAAGTTAACTGAACAATACATTCGCAAGTCACAAGCATATTACAGCAATTTTCCCATTACCTGAGAATAAGAGTCAACCTGATATTTGTTAGTATTCTGAAACAAGAAAGTATTTATAACGTACGCAGCCTACAAACGCGACCCCCCGAAGCTGCAGCCTTCTGATTGAGAAACGGTCCACGTGAGACTTCCAAAGCGCGTAGATGGCCTGGCTGACTGCTGGCAATAGAGCCTCTTTAAAACCACTGCTGGCAGCGGTGGGATTCGAACCCACGCCCCCGGAGAGACTGGAGCCTAAATCCAGCGCCTTGGACCGCTCGGCCACGCTACCTCTTGGAGAAGGGCTCTCTGGTGCGTTTCGGTGTGGGTGCAGCTCCACGGACAGCCTCAGTTGATTTCGAGGATCTTGTCGGCGGGAGAGAAACACCTTTGAGGTCCTGCTGTGCTGAGTCATACTCCTGGAGATCCCAAATCCTACAGAGTTCTATCGTTTAGAAAGTACATCTGACACAACAAATGAAGCCATGGGGTTTGCTTAAACTCGAAAATTAGGTGAGATTCCCAAAGCTCCCACAGAAATCTAAAGGAAGCGCTTCTGACAAACCAATTAACATGTGGGATGTTCTTGCATGCCAAAACCACTTTATTCTCCCAATACTCTGAAGCCCGGGATACACTGCACGATTATTGGCTGTCCCAGACGAAAGATTGCCATCGTGAAACAATCGTCGCGATTTCAGTGATCGTGGCTCTTCATCGGTGGTCCTATGTCGTACAATGAGAGAGGTTCAAAGACGGCCGTTTTCCCGGTCTTTCGTCCAAAGATAGCCTTCGATAGTTTTCTGACAGTGTCAGAAATTCAGCATGATCAACGCACAGTGTGTTTGCTGCTACGACCTGCGTACTGGTATTTGTTTAACGCGAGCGCATGCTGTTGACTTTTCGCTAACGTGTGACGCAGCCGCCGAAGCTTCCGTGTCATCATCGTACAGTCTACATGCCTGTCGTACCCGGGTTTAAACGATCTATGACGCACAGTGTGATAAGGTAATGATCTTATAGGAGGGCGAAAATCCTGCAGTGTATTCCTGGCTTTACAGAAATCTCTGATACAGTGCCCGACTGTTGCCAATTGAGCCTCTTTAAAAGTGTTCCTGGCAGCGGTGGGATTCGAACCCACGCCCCCGAAGAGACTGGAGCCTTAATCCAGCGCCTTAGACCGCTCGGCCACGCTACCACTCAAAGGGCTTGTGTCGGTTGTCCGGAGGACGCATATGCAGGCTGCATCGAGAATCAAGCCAGCTTCATTCAAGTTAACTGAACAATACATTCGCAAGTCACAAGCATATTACAGCAATTTTCCCATTAACTGAGAATAAGAGTCAACCTAAAATTTGTTAGTATTCTGAAACAAGAAAGTATTTATAACGTACGCAGCCTACAACCGCGACCCCCCGAAGCTGCAGCCTTCTGATTGAGAAACGGTCCACGTGAGACATCCAAAGCGCGTAGATGGCCTGGCTGACTGCTGGCAATAGAGCCTCTTTAAAACCACTGCTGGCAGCGGTGGGATTCGAACCCAAGCCCCCGGAGAGACTGCAGCCTAAATCCAGCGCCTTGGACCGCTCGGCCACGCTACCTCTTGGAGAAGGGCTCTCTGGTGCGTTTCGGTGTGGGTGCAGCTCCACGGACAGCCTCAGTTGATTTCGAGGATCTCGTCGGCGGGAGAGAAACACCTTTGAGGTCCTGCTGTGCTGAGTCATACTCCTGGAGATCCCAAATCCTACAGAGTTCTATCGTTTAGAAAGTACATCTGACACAACAAATGAAGCCATGGGGTTTGCTTAAACTCGAAAATTAGGTGAGATTCCCAAAGCTCCCACAGAAATCTAAAGGAAGCGCTTCTGACAAACCAATTAACATGTGGGATGTTCTTGCATGCCAAAACCACTTTATTCTCCCAATACTCTGAAGCCCGGGATACACTGCACTATTATTGGCTGTCCCAGACGAAAGATTGCCATCGTGAAACAATCGTCGCGATTTCAGTGATCGTGGCTCTTCATCGGTGGTCCTATGTCGTACAATGAGAGAGGTTCAAAGACGGCCGTTTTCCCGGTCTTTCGTCCAAAGATAGCCTACGATAGTTTTCTGACAGTGTCAGAAATTCAGCATGATCAATGCACAGTGTGTTTGCTGCTACGACCTGCGTACTGGTATTTGTTTAACGCGAGCGCATGCTGTTGACGTTTCGCTAACGTGTGACGCAGCCGCCGAAGCTTCCGTGTCATCATCGTACAGTCTACATGCCTGTCGTACCCGGGTTTAAACGATCTATGACGCACAGTGTGATAAGGTAATGATCTTATAGGAGGGCAAAAATCCTGCAGTGTATTCCTGGCTTTACAGAAATCTCTGATACAGTGCCCGACTGCTGCCAATTGAGCCTCTTTAAAAGTGCTCCTGGCAGCGGTGGGATTCGAACCCACGCCCCCGAAGAGACTGGAGCCTTAATCCAGCGCCTTAGACCGCTCGGCCACGCTACCACTCAAAGGGCTTGCGTCGGGTGTCCGGAGCTCGCATATGCAGGCTGCATCGAGAATCAAGCCAGCTTCATTCAAGTTAACTGAACAATACATTCACAAGTCACAAGCATATTACAGCAATTTTCCCATTACCTGAGAATAAGAGTCAACCTGATATTTGTTAGTATTCTGAAACAAGAAAGTATTTATAACGTACGCAGCCTACAAACGCGACCCCCCGAAGCTGCAGCCTTCTGATTGAGAAACGGTCCACGTGAGACTTCCAAAGCGCGTAGATGGCCTGGCTGACTGCTGGCAATAGAGCCTCTTTAAAACCACTGCTGGCAGCGGTGGGATTCGAACCCACGCCCCCGGAGAGA